>NW_006263383.1:834338-839055 GCF_000469605.1 Apis dorsata
GGGTAACGCGTATTATTCTCGAGCGCAGATGGAATGCGACAGAGAAGGAAGAGGAGGAAGAGGAGGAGGGCGTCGTGTTTCTCGAGCGTGAGAGGAAACTTTGTAGAGCGGGCTGGGAGGGGGAGAGCAACTTGGCGGAAAAGAATAGAGATGCATCCTGGCGGAGAGGGGAGGGGAGGGTCTCCGCCGAGCCGGAGATATTGAGCCGATGCGCGCGCACCCTGTCTCCCCCTCCGCCATCCTTGCGCCACCGTATTCGATCGCTCAAGGTCGTTCGATGCGTCGAACGCCTCGAGATATCAATTTTTGCTTACTTCAAAGCGGCCGCGTTTTTCTTCTCTAATAAAAATAGAGAAATTTTCGAATGAGATGCGTAAAGAGATCTTCGTAAGGGGAAGGGAAAAATATAAAATGCGACTCGTTCGTTGATCATTTAACCCATTCCTACGTTGTCGTTCTTGGAAACGAAACGAGCTGTCGAAATGAATTTTAATCGACTCCTAACGTGCAATCCACCTTAACCACCACCACCAGTTGGGCGTCAACCCTCAATGGTTGAAAAGATAATTCAATCAGTGTGAAAAATAAAATTTTAAGTAATCGAAAAGGCTCGTAAATAAAAAATATTTTCCAATAATAAATTAACTAAAGTATATTATCCTCTTCTCAGAGGATAAGAGGTCCATAATGAATTATACTTTCCTTTCCTTTTCGTAGAATCGAATTCGTGGAAGTTGAATCAAGATCAAATCGATCATCACCTCGAACGAACACTTGTCTCTACTCGTTGACTATTTGTCGTATAGACGGGTTTGAGAGAATTATTAAACGCGTTATTAAACACGTTCGTGAATTTCATGCTTTCCGTCACGTTCCATATTTTCCTGGTACGCGGCTTGAATATTTTCGATCTTGGAGATCGATGCCTCGCCCGCTTATTCCTCGTGAGCCTTCGACGTGACGTGGATCGTCGATACGATCATAGGGGAGGAGGAGGAGGAGGAGGGAAAATGGCGAAGATATATTATGTATATCTCTGTATATCTCTGTGTACAAGTTTTCTTCAAAAGGATTAATTTTAACTGATTAAGTTTCACATCCTTTTCAAAAGAGTATTATTGATTCATCGATAACTCAAGAAATATAATTCGTTAATAATAATAATTTTTATATATAAAAAATAATTTAAAATAATTTAATATATATTAAATAATTCTTATATATTCTAAAGAAGTAGAAATGGAATATCTGGAGGGTGCGAAGATATTTCAATAAGGTAAGTTTAATCCTATAGGAAATTGAATTTTAGGGGTGTTTAGAAATTAACTCTGCAATGGCTACAATTTTTTTTATTATTCCAACTTTATTTTTCTTCGTTCCAATAATTTTATTTTATTAATACGGGATACAGAAAATTTATTCCTCGGCCTTTAAAAAATTAATTCTCTCTTCCGGCTTCAATTCTTCCGGCGGATGATCAGCGCGTCTCTCGTTCAGAAATCTGAAAAAACGTGAGAATGAAAAATTACATTATTTTTCAAAATTATTCGTAAATTTGAATTAAAATTCTCGAAAGATTGAATTTAAGGGAAATCTTAAGTCAAGGAAATATGATAAGGGGAGGAGGGAGGGACGTTCCTCGTTGATTATCGAATCAAAGAATTTCGTTTCTGTGATGGAGAGACAATGTGTCTTTCCAAGACTTCCCCCAGGAAAATATTCGGACCGAGTCCGAATTTCAACGAAATTGAATCCCAGTGGATGGAAGAATTTGAGGAGAAATTTTTGTTACACACAATTTCCTCTCCTCCAATTATTTTACCCGTAATTCAATTTTAAAATTATTTTTTTAAAAAAAGTTAATATTCGCTCATAAATTCTAACTTTGCTTCACTTGTATCATTTATATATGATTTATATATGATATTATTAATTTTTTTATTAATATTTTAAAAATACTTTAAAAATATTCAAATTTACGTATTGTTTAACATTGTGCTGCAACATGTTTATCAAATCATCCAATTATTTTCTGTTTAAAGGTCTTTGTCTGTATTTTTTTCCAATTTATTCTCTTCCCTAAAAAAAAAAAGTAAAATAAAAATAAAAAAAAAAAGAAAAGAAAAACACATTGAACTCCTCGATCCTTTTATCTCTCAAAAATATTCGTCTCCAAATCCAAAAGTAAAATAAGATAAAAAAAAAAAAAAAGAAAGAAAAATGTTGACCTCGATGAAATACCCCAATAATTTATTCCCCTCATCTCAAAAAAAAGAAAAGAAAAATACATTGAATTCTTCAATCCTTTTATCTCTAAAAATTTTTATCTAAAAATAAAATAAAATAAAATAAAAGAAAGAAAAATGTTGATCTCGATGAAATACTCCCAATAATTTTCCTTTTCCCCAAAAAGAAATTAAAAAAAAGAAAAGAAAAACACGTTGAATTTCTCGATCCTTTCATTTCTCAAAAATAAAATAAAATACAATAAAATAAAAAAGAAAGAAAAATGTTCGACCTCGATGAAATATTTCTAATAATGTGCCCTTTAAAAGAAATTAAAAAAAGAAAAGAAAATCACGTTGAATTCCTCGATTCTTTCATCTCTCAAAAATAAAATAAAATAATATAATATAAAAGAAAGAAAAATATTGATTTCGATAAACTATCCCTTTGTCCTCAAAAAGAAATTAAAAAAAAGAAAAGAAAATCACGTTGAATTCCTCCATCCTTTTATTTTCCAAAAATATTCCTCTCCAAATCCAAAAATAAAATAAAATAAAATAAAATAAAAAGAAAAATATTGACCTCGATGAAATACCCCAAATAATTTGCCTCTTCCTCAAAAAGAAATTAAAAAAAAAAAAAGAAAAACACGTTGAATTCGTGGATTCTTTCATCTCTCAAAAATAAAATAAAGTAAATAGTAAAATAAAAAAGAAAAATGTTCAATGAAATATTTCTAATAATGTGCCCAAAAAGAAATTAAAAAAAAGAAAAGAAAAACACGTCGAATTCCTCGATCCTTTAATCTCTCAAAAAATATTCGTCTTCAAATCCAAAAAGAAGTAGAGTAAAATAAAAAAAGGGAAAGAAAAATGTTCGATGATTTATATCTCAACCCCGTCAATGGTGAAAACGAAAGAAGGGGAACGATTTTACAAGTACGAATTTACAAGTGCACGAAATTACAACATACAACACACGAGTTAAGTGCACGAATTAACGTGTGGGCCAGTAAATTGGCCGGTGTATTATGCAATTACGCGAGAGAGACGGGTTGCACCGCCTCGTGATGGGCGGCCGATAATAAGCCGATGAGGAGGGATAGGCGAGGAGAAAATATAGGTACGCGGGCATTAACCCGTAATTAGTTAAAAATTTCGAAATATTAAAATATTACTTTAAACAAGAACGCTTGAATTTATTATAACCAATTCTTATTTCCATATAATCAAATATTATTTTATGATTTTTATTATTAGTATATTTTATTATTATATTTTAGTATATTTTATTTTTTATACTTTATATTTTATTTATATTTTATTATATTTTATTTTATTATATATTTAGTATATTTTATATATTTTAGTATATTTTATTATTAGTATATTTTGAATAATAAATTGTTAAATTTTAGATTAAATTATTTGGTTACATGGCATCTAAAGACTTGACGATGTGTGATCGAAGACTAATTTACATGATAAGAAAATTGTGAGAAAGCAATGTATCTTTGGTTACATTTGAAATCGAGTTTTCGAGGTCTCTAACGGTTCTTAATGGCAAGATTCTAATTTAGAGTTAGAATTACGATTGGTTATCTGACGTTGTGGGAACAAATTTTTCGGAGAAAAGATCTCATATCTCCCCCTCCAATGATTTTCAAGTGGATAACTTGCAAGCAAAATAATCGTTCGTTTGTAAATCCATAAAAAATATTAGGATTGTTTAAATTTAAGGAAAGATTCGAAGAAACTAATTAACAATGGCAAGATCATAATTTAGAATTAGAATTATGATTGGTTATCTGACAACAATTTTTTATTGTGGCAACAAATTTTTCGGAATTCGAGAAGATTTCGTTCGAGATGATTTTCAAGAGCGGCAATAGCGATAGAAAGCTAGCAAATTAAAAAATATTGTTCGTTTATTTGAACATTATTGTGAAAAATGTTAGGATTTAAATTTAAGAAAAGATTCAAAGAAATAATTTAGAGTTAAAATTACGATTGATCTGACGTTGTGGCAAATTTTTTGGAATTCGAGAAGATTTCGAGATGATTTTCAAGAGCAGCAATGGAAAGCTTGCAAGCAATATCATTCATTTGTAAAAATGTGAAAAATGTTAGAATTGTTTAAATTTAAGAAAAGATTCGAAGGTACAATGGCAAGGCCCTAATTTACGATTGGTTATCTAACGTTGTGGCAATAAATTTTTCGGAATTCGAGAAGATTTCGAGATGATTTTCAAGGGCGGTAGTGGAAAGCTTTCAAACAACGTCGTTTGTAAATTTAGGATTGTTTAAATTTAAGAAAAGATTCAAAGAAATTAATTAACAGTGGCAAGGCCCTAATTTAGAGTTAGATTTATGATTGGTTATTTAACGTTGTGGCAATAAATTTTTCGGAATTCGAGAAGATTTCGAGGTGATTTTCAAGAGCAGCAATGGAAAGCTTGCAAGCAATATCATTCATTTGTAAAAATGTGAAA
>NW_006263383.1:839171-840297 GCF_000469605.1 Apis dorsata
AAAAACTGTCTCTCGCCCGTTTTACCGCCGTTCTCTATGAACTCGATGTGGGTCAAACGAGCCGGGAGACGCATGTGTTTCCTATAATAAATGTACGATCGAATCATGAGCAAAGTGTCTATCTACACGTTCCTTGAACTTGAGCTTCAAAAATTATTCGAGAAATATATATATATATGTGTGTATATACAGCGTCGAAAATCCTTATTATCGAGGATTAAAAGAAAAAATATCCCTTCTCTTTGAATAACGTTAATATATCTGATTATCGAAAGAATTCTTTGGTAGAGAACAATATAAATTCTTAACAATTATACACTAATTTATTATTTTCGTCTTTAAATTTTCTCATAAACGAATAAATATATTTTTCCATCGAAGAATATATATATTATATATAAAATATATATATTTTTCTTTTAAATAATGCAAATTTATCTGTGTGTAGTATATATAAATTGTGATATATATATATATATAATTTCTATATATTTTGCATTATTTAGAAGAAAAATATATTTTAATAAGATTTTCCATCCAGGGATCGCTAGTCGGAAACGAAAATTGAACTTTTCTTTCCGGAGGAGAGGAGGATTATATATAAAATTATTTACGATTAACGGGAAGAGAAAGGAAGCGAGGCTTGCGATAAGAGATAAGTGATGTAAAAACTTTTCGACTGTAATAATAAGAGAAGGAAAGCAGAAAAAGTCGTTGGACCATTTTGTCCCCTCCTCCCTCCCCCTGCCGCCGACCTCGGCGTCCATAATTCATTTCCCATAACTCCCTAGGGATTACGTCATGCGACGTGGTTTTCACGACGAGGGCCCCGCTCGCGGCTGGAAAAAAAATAGAGAGAGAGAGAGAGAGAGAGGAGGAGGAGGAGGAGGAAAAATAAGAAAAAAGAAAGAAAAATAAGAATATTCCTCCCGAGTCGAAACTCTTCCTCCCCCTCCCTCTCTCCCTCCCTCCTCTCGACCCTTGTTTATAAATTTTCCATCGCGATTGCATCCACGTGAGATGAAACTCGAATTCTCTAGTTTCAAAAATTTCCCTCCCATTGCAAAATATTGGGAGTGGGGGAGGGGAAAAAGAGGGCGTTCCTTTTTTTTTTTTTTTTTTTTTT
>NW_006263383.1:840393-843524 GCF_000469605.1 Apis dorsata
TTCTTTCCCTTCCTTTTTTTTGTCGCTCGATAAGATAGGGAGGAAACGCGACGATGCTCGAAATTATCTATGGAAAGAGGAATTGTTGAGTGAAAAAAAATTCCATAGCGTGTTGTTCGTAGAAAGAAGATGTTATTGCATGTTATCTTTCTAATTATTCTAATTATTGAATGGAAATTTTTTACCCGTTTGTGTTGCTCGTTCTTATTGGTACAATTTTATTAAGTTATGGAAATTTAAGGAAATTGTTTCCTGGAATTTTTAAAAGAAATTTCTCGATTGTAATGGAAGAGTAAAATTACTTTCGAAATTACTTTCCTCTTGCATAATATCTCAATATTTTTCTTTCTTTTTTTTTTTCCTCGTATCTCTACCCGATCGTTCCATTTTCGCGATTTTCCTGTAGCGTAAAAAAAGGAAAGGTGAAATTTTAGCGCGAACCGACGAAGATTCACCGATAAAATCGCTCAAAAAAATTCGTTTCGTAGAATCAACCCCTCTCCCGATTGATTGAGCGAAATATTTTTAATAGCGATGGAACTAAACGTGTCGCGAGTGAAGCGAACAAGTAACTTCCATCACGATAAAAAGTAGAACAAAGGAAAATATCGTAACAAGGAATATTTAATACGTAGTAGTGATGGGATTAAACTTATCGCAAGTAGAATCGAATCTGAACTATCGATGAAATTCTGTACGAGTTTCAGAAGTTAAAGGAAAGAAGTATGTCGAATATCAATCTCTCAAGAAATCAATTTTTGTAGGAATAATTTCGATAAAAACGAAGTAGAACAAAGAAAAATATCATCGATAACAAGGAATATTTAATACATAGTAGTGATGGGATTGAACGTATCACAAGTAGATTCGAATCGAATTTGAACGATCGATGAAATTCTGTAAAATTTCAGAAGTTAAAGAAAACGAGTATGAATATTATCAATGCTGTGGATCCAAAATATTTTTGTAGCAATAATTTTAGATACCGTTAGTTCTGTCGAAATCCTCAAGTTTTAAAATTTCTAAAATTTCGAAATAAGATGATACGTTCTTCGTTAATGTACACACTGATTCGACAAATAAATTTAATTTTACAGAGAAGAAAATGGACACTTTCGTGAATACGAAGTACGATTAAATATTCTAATAGGAAATATTTACATAACAAAATGTTAATAAGTGATCGGATCACGCTAATTTTGAAGTTGAGAAATTCGTGAACGTCGTTAACGAAGAACGGAAGATTTTCTGAGGCCCCGCATTTGTAAAATTACTTAGAGAAGAAATCGTGTTCTCTAAGTGGAGAATCTCGTTACCAGTGAAAGAGGGTTACCCGCGTGTAATAAGAATTTCCGTGTTAACAAGAAAATAAATTGGGTAATTTCTTGGTTTACTCGGGAACAGTCGTTCAATTATTTTAATGTTTCATTCTGTGGAAATAACCTTACTCTATCGATTTTTCAAAAATCGAGGGGGAACCATCCCTCCATTTGTTCGTTAATTTTTCGTTATTTGTCGAGGAGCTATAACTGTAGAAATTTTTTAAATTGTGAAGGATATTTATAATATAATATAAAGACAGATATTAACAATTTGTTAAATAATAAATAATATCACAAAAGTTAGGTAGATTTTGCAAAGATTTTTGAAAATTACAATTCCTTTCGATGTTACGTATTGATTGGAACAGTATCTTAAATCTTACGAAATTGTATCGAGAAGACGAATCTAAAAATTGTATCTGGAGTGATATATTTAAACAACGATCGAGTCGTGTAGTTTTATCAAAAATAGAAATAATTGTTCAATTTCTCAAACCAGTATAATTTTTGAGTTTGCAATTATTAAAAACGTGTGGATATTAAATAAATACTGATTTTTTTCAAATAAAAATATTATAATGTAGAAAATGTAACATATTTATGAGATTAATTCAGAGATACAGTCATTTCAATCTATCTCCCTTCGTACATAAAACAAGTACAAATTTTCAATCAAAATTTCTATATACCAATTTTTGTGTTTATTTTGAA
Source organism: Apis dorsata (assembly GCF_000469605.1). Lineage (NCBI taxonomy): Eukaryota > Metazoa > Arthropoda > Insecta > Hymenoptera > Apidae > Apis > Apis dorsata. The sequence continues at coordinate 842,427 of NW_006263383.1, forward strand.
TCTTCCAATACATATATTCCTATACAATCTTATACAATTCAATAATTAATATTTACATATTATACGATACAAATTGTTATTATTATTAAATTCGATCAACTGAATTATTATTAAATTCGTACTTAAAACTTACCTTCTTTCGATTCCATGCAACGAAACGGTCTCCACGAAGATCGTCTATAATTAGATCCAAGCCGAAAACAGTCTTCTCCGCCATCTTGAACTCTCGAGACTATGACGCCATCGCCCGGTCCTATTTCCAGGGCAGGGTAGGATGTCAGCGGTCCAATCGTGAGATTTGTGTAAAAACGCAGCGTGTCCAAACGAACCATCCATCGAAAACACTCTCATATCGAAAACTTTCCTCGATCGTATCGTATAATTTCATTCGATTCGAATCTTATCTTTATCGAATGAATTTTTAATTCCCTACAATATATTTATATTATATACACGAGAATATTTTCCATAAAGGATTAAAATAAAATTTGTTATATTCGTGTAAATATATATTCGTGTAATGAATTTTAATCTCGTAATTATACGAAAAAATGGAAATTAAATTCTTCGCGATGCACTAATTGATGGAATTAAAAGTCGAATCGGAGATAAATATATTCTTTCCATCTACTTGTCGTTGTATACATTCGTATAATATACAGGGTGTTTCAAAATTACTACTAAAGATATAAAAAAAAAAAATCTGCTCGACTCGAAATTTCCTCTCAAAGAAGAATCAATTTTGAGAATTCTATCCACCCATCGTGAAATATTTCGAATTATTATTTTCGATGTATCCAACACACCTTTCCCCCAACTTGACTAACGATAGACTGAATTCCCAAATCGGAAATCCTCGAGGATCCTCGAGGAAGTTGCGTTTCCAAGGGGGCATCATAAACGGATGGAATTAACGGTGGACGAGGCCTGGCGACGGGGAGGGGGTGCGTGACCTAGGCCATTCTCAACCCTTCCACTTTTATAGCTTTATAGCTTTTTTTTTCGAACTCGAAGCAAGGCCAAACATCCCTATTTCAACTCTTTCCACAATCGAAGGACGATCTCTCTCTCTCTCTCTCTCTCTCTCTCTCTCTCTCT
>NW_006263383.1:843963-845637 GCF_000469605.1 Apis dorsata
CTTATTGGATAGATGGAATATAGTCGAAATTGTATCCAATTGTAGAATAGGATGTAATTTGCCTAGATATGGGAAAACGTAGTTTGTATTGTGCATCCAAGATCGATAATCCCTTGTAAAGTAAAATTAATTGAAATTAAGGGAAGAATTCAGAAAATTGAATTTCTTAATTTTGCAACTTAATTTTCAATTGGAAAAATGATTTAATTAATTAAAAGATATTGAATATATATATATATATATATATATTAAAATTAAATTTTTTAAATTCTCACTCATTTCAACTAATTCTAATTTTAATATATATATATATAAATTTAATTTTGTAATCAAGCATTGCTTGTTTTGAAGTGAATATTATAAAATTGGTAAAATAATTTAATTAAGAAGAAAGATCGTTATATTAAATATTATATATTATAGCTCGTATTTTTCAAAGGAAACGAAGTTTGGATCAGAAATTCGGAAATTTAAGCGACACTCGTTACTTCCATGATAATTGGAAGGGTGTAATCACGTCGAAGGAAACGGCTTGCTCTCCTAATCGAGAGGGAGGTGGATTCCTCTCGAAGGTGGATAACAAGTTGGCTGGATCGCGATGGCGGACGGTTTAACATAAACCCTGGCAAGTTTCAAAGTTTGATTAATACCCGCCCGGCTTAGTTGGCTGTTTAGGTGATCCAAGTTTGGCTGGTTGGTTTGGCCGCCGAGGCATTGCGGCGAAAAGTTTTCCATCGGGTGTTGCAACCTCATCCCTTTACCCCCCTCCCCTTGCAGCTTTAATCAAATCGGTTAACAGGTTCGAACGTTCCATCGATTTACAATTATATTAACTTTTTTAATATTAATATTTTTTTTTTAATATATTTGAATCATGAAATGATTTATTTTATTATTTTATTAATAATGTTTTAATAATGTTGCTCGAACAAAGTAAATATTATAAGATAATCTGTAATAATTTCTTTTATTTTAACCCCGATTAAATTAATAAATTTAATAATAAGTATTAAATTATATTTAATAATATATAAATATGTATAATTTAATAATGAAAATATAGGAAAGAGAAATAATAACGTTTTAACCAAAATTTTTGGTTATATTTATTTACATTTTTTTGTTAATTTTTGATTATATATATATTTATATTTTTTTGTTATATTTATTGTTGTATTTATTATGTTTTTTTGTTAATTTTTGGTTATATATATTTATTTATATTTTTTTGTTATATTTATTGTTATATGTTTATTATGTTTTTTTCTTAATTTTTGGTTATATTTATTTATATTTTTTTGTTATATTTATTGTTATATTTATTATGTTTCTTAATTGGCGCATATTTAGAAAAGAAAACAGCCTGGCCACTTTTGCCAGGCCTGTACAAGTTTGCGCTCGTAAAGCCAATGAAGCCACGTTTGCGGAGGTCACGTTTGTCCTTTCAGGACCGTGTGTGGGTGCCCCGTCATTATTGCTCCCCGGCTTCGTGAATATTTACGCAACAGGCCTGTCGTTTTTCGTCGTGCGATCATCCCCACGTAATCCTCCAACCGCATCCATCTACGCTATTCGTGTCCCTCTCGACGTTATTGAAAATTTTACCAACTTGAAAAAATAAATTGATTGATTGATACAATTATTGGCATAATTATTTCCTTTTTTTTTTTTTTT
>NW_006263383.1:845891-851304 GCF_000469605.1 Apis dorsata
GATGGATTTTTAATATAATACTATAATTAATATTTTTTTAATATAATACTATAATTAATACTAATAATAAATTTCGTGATTATATAAGGCACACGAAAAGTTAATTATGCAAATAATTATATAGTGTAAACGAATAAAAATATTACGTTAATATTACGTAATTATTATATCATTTTAATATAATACTATATAAAGCACACGAAAAGTTAATTATGCAAATAATTATATAGTGTAAACACGAATAAAAACTGTTAATATTACGTGATTATTATATCGTAATATCAAGTTTTATCGAAGATTTTCACAATCATTTCTTCCTCCTCTCCTTTTCAACACTCTTAATCTTATTTATTTCCAGTTAATTCTGCACCCTTGACGTCAAGGAATCGAATAATCGAGGACACAGGTATATAATTTACATACACTTGTAACATAATTATTAAAATAGCGCGTGGAATCAGAGTGGAAAATACGGAGGATGTAGATAGGAAAGTATCGTATCAAGGGATTCATAATCGTTTAATTGCAACCACCACTTCTGTGAAACGGTATCCGCCCGATATATAAAGCGCTTAATGGAAACACGGAGCCCTGATGCTAATTAGCAGAGAGGAACACGACCCTTGGAATCCAACCACCTCAAATCTTCCAATATATATATATATATATATTTTCCAAAATATTTAAAAATTGCTTTTAACGCGCGAAGAGATTTTTCTTTTTTTCTTTCTGGCTTCAGAGGCCAAAAAGGATTTCAACCGCCGTAACCCTTTTGCTCCTGGCGTGACCAGCCGTATAAACGGACGGGCTCTTTGTCCTTGCTCGGTTATTACCACTAGGAGAGGTGGTTGTTTCGCATCCGGATCGACCTCTTTTCCTCCAGGAGGGGGAGAAAAAATCAACCCTTTCCAGCGGTTCCTTTATGGGAAAGAATAGGAGAATATTTATGAGCGTGCATGGAACTCTTAAGAGTGTTCTTGGTCAATCCTTGGCGAGATCCGAAAAACTGAAGGAATGGGATGAATGGTATTTTGACCGCCATTCTTCTTTCTTTCTTTCTTTCTTTCTTGCTTTTGGCAGAAACCGAAGGGCGAATATAATTATCGGCAGAGGAAAAACTGAGTAATTTTTTTCTTTTTCGAGGAAACGAAAGTTGGAAGTTGTGGAAATTTGATAGCGATGATCATTAAGTTTGAAAGGTACATACAGTTTGCCCATTTAAAGATAACGTCCAATTAAAGAGTTCTTCTTAGCTTTAACGGGCTAGGACGATAAAGGTTCCGTGATGCGCAATGTTTAGAACAATTGTCCTACGTGTACTGCATCACGGAAGAAGAAGAGAGTAGTTTATGCTCGATCGGAAAAAATTGATGGAAAAAAAGAAATTTCGTTGGAAATGCTTGCACGTCGGATCCAGGCCGACGTTTGGTTGCAATTAACACGTCCAACCAAAGAGAGTCGAGCAAGTACGAGGATCGAATTTGAGTAGGAAATCCACGGTAATCCCTCTCCAACGAAACTAGCGTAAGCTCTTCCCCGATAAAGTCAACCACCAGTCTCCTCGTTTCGTTATTTCCACGCCTAATCCGCTAAAACCGAGTGGAAATGGCGCTATGATCGTCGGGCAGACGCATCCACCCCGAGCGATCTTTTTTCCTCCTCCTTTTTTCCCCCTCCCTCCCTCCTTAAATGGCGAATCGTTCGAATTAGCATACGTAACGAGAGAAGAGGCGCGCGGGGGAATGGCGGAAAAATGGCCGGCCTCTTGCGGCGAAAAATCCGGACTCTCGAAGGCCGGTCGCGTGAACGCTTTTAACACTCGTACTGCTTTGGGGATATCGGGTACGTGGCGTGCATTCGGGCCAAATCTTGGGTGTAAAATTGTTATTCACGGTTCGGCTTCTCCGGTGTTTCGATCGGGTAATCTTGTGTGCCTGTGGAGAACGAGACCGGCCAATAAACGAGCCCTGTCCGCTCAAAACGATTCCAGAATCCGAAGAGTTCGTGTAATGGACTCGTCGATAAAAAAAAAAAGAGATATCGGCGTTGTTCTTGTGCAATGCAAGCGATCGACGCTGAGAATATATCAGTCGATCGAGAGAAATCGATGTCGATCGATTCTTTTTTTTGTTTTTAATTAACTTGATCCTCGAGCTGGATTAATTTCGATCAAATTGGAATTTCGAAAATCGTTTTTTCGAATATTTATACTCGTTGTTATGTCGCGAAATGGCTGGTTTTATTAATTTGTCAAACTGTTCAAGAATATTATTTTATCGATTGTCTTATCGTATCTGATAATGTATAAAGTATATTTAAATTTCACGTTATTCGTTAAAATAAATGAAAAAAATTTAATAAGCATTAAAAAAAATCATTAAAAGAAAGAATTTTTCTTGTGTGTAATCTGATATGGACGAACACATATCTCGTTTTAAAAATTTATTTTAATTACTTCGCTATCTCGTTATTTTATATAAAATCTATTTGGCACGATGAAAATCTCAAGAACAATTTTATATAGGTTAATATCGCAATATAGATAATTCTCCAAATTAACATCCATATAATTCCACTTTTTATTGCTTCTTCTCCCCTAAAAACTTCTCTTAATAGAGAATACGGTTACGAAGCTGAGTTAGCGTAACGAGATAAGCTCCACCAATGGCCCCGATTAACGTCTAATTAATATATCGGGTAAGCCGGCGCGGTATTTCGTGACAAAGCGTATACGGCTTTTTCTTTCTCAAAAGGGGATATCTGTTGCAGCCGTGTATGCATACTCACAACGGGTGGAAGCATAAATTGTGCAATATTACGGCAAGCAATGCATTTAAACGCGCAAAGTAAAGTTTCTAATTAAGGGCGCTCGAGGAAGAGGGCAAAGTACGAGAGATAAAGACGAAGAATCACGAAATATTACGAGCCGCGCCGAACGGATAACGAGCGTAACCGTCTCTGCGAATAAGCGCTTGCCTCTCCCCACTCCTCGCCTCCCGCTCTCTGTCTCGCCTCGTATCTTTCCTCCCTCCGTCTCTGTCGCGACCAGCCTCGAGTAGACTAATGAACCGTACACGACGCAATTACGTAGACGCTTCCACCGAGAATCTTTGCGCGTTCCCTTCGTGTTCTTCTTCGCTTCCTTTTACATTGGTTCCCTTGTTGGATTGTTGGCCGACAAAGATGAAAGACATACACCAATCGACAGGGCTCGTAAATTTAACCACGTCGCAACTAACGGACGTCGTTATCGGTATCGCGTTATCGCCGAGAGAGGTCTCAAGAGTCGCATTACTCTATGGATTACACGTCAAGAAGAAATGTAGAAAAATTAACGTTTTATGATTGTGAAACGTCGCCGTTCGATTCCGTTAAACTCAATTAAGAGTTAAGAGATTAATATATATATATATAAGTATTTCCGTATTATGTATATTTATTTATATGTTTTTATTCTCTGTACTCGTCGAATTCCGTTCGTATATCGTTCGAATATCGTTTGTTTTCCTTACAATATAAATATTTAAGTCGAGGAATAGAATCTTCTGTTATGGAACCTACCTCAATTCGATTCTTTCCCAAACGACTTGGCTCTCGGCCAACAACCAGTCGCCTTTTTCATCATCTTCAGAAGGAATCCTCTTACATGCAGTACGGTATCACGTTGTCGGTTCTCACTTTTTGCCAATGTTCGATCGTGATACACTCTTGTACTTGATCGAAAGTGCTTCTCTTCTCCCTATCCCTTTCAAGTTCCATTCGCTTTATCAGCACTCGAATTTGCATTCGTATGCTTGCTATGTTGACTCTTAGAGTTCTGGTTATTTTCATCGAGTCGTAAATAGATATATTCCTCGGGTTATTGCTCTGTCTGATCTCCCTTTATGGAGAGATTTTTTTTTTCTTTGTAATATTACTAACAGTTTGCAATTATTTTTTTACTTTTTATGTTTCTTTTTAGAATTTATTTTTAGAATTTATTTTCATATAAATATCTTTTTCATTATATTCGAAGTAATTATTTATTATTTTTATCTCAAATAAAAGTACTCGATACTTTTCAATCGATAAAAAGTTCGCGATAATAATAAAGTACGAAATTCATCGTTGATCCTATTGCGGTTGATATTTATGTAAATGATCGAGAAATTTTTGAGAAATAAAATATATTTACAAAATATTATAAACGTAAGTATTATCATAACACGTTATAAAACTTTATAATGATATTAAAAATCGATGTTATTCCTCTTTTTATTTTTTTGTATTTTTCATATTTGAAAATTATTCGAGATTAACAAGCATTTCCTTGTCAGTATATCTAAAGAGAATAAGATTCTATGAAAAAATTCCTCCTTCCTGTGTATAAATATTTAATATTCCAAAATGGCCATCTAACGTATGAAAGTATGGGTTATTCGAGGCAAGTTGAACGAAACAAGCAGTGAAAAACAACCCATCGAACTCCCAAAACCTGTTCTCGGTCCAGTCGATAACAAAGTTGCTTCGCCAAGAATCGATCGAACTTCCCCTTCCATAAGCTTTAACTATATTGTTGCACAGCAGATAGGAAGACTATACATAATACTTGTTTTTCACCATGAACCAGTTGAAATATGGTAATGTGATATGATAGTGAAATAAATTAATTGCAAATGCGTTAAGAGTTAATAAATTTATTTACATAAAACGAAACAGATATACAAAAATATCTTGCAGTTAAATAATACTTATACAAGTAACGTATAACCTATAAATAGTAAAGTTGATACTATTTAGTAGAAGATTAATCTAATTTCACTTACTTGATGATCTAGAATTAATAAAAAAGATATTTATATGTTTCGAACTTCGATAAGAATATTTTTGGTAATTTTAAAAATTTATACAGTGAATCTATATTACCAGTCAAAAATTTCGAATCGAAAAATATTTAACTTCAAAAATCAAATTAGAATTTGTTAACCTCAAAAAATTGTCTCGTAAAGAACTTATCGATATACTTAAAATTATTTTCAATAAAAAAAAATAATAATTTAATTCAAAAGTGATTTCAAATTTTTAGATGATATTATTTGATTTCATGATTGTCATCACTTGACCCATATCTGCTGACAGTCTCGTCCCGAGAGTCACTATTTTGCAATTGCTCATAAAACCAACAACTTGCATAATCGCTCGTTTTCTTGGATGAGTGTCGTTTCTATGATCCTACGTGGCTTCATTCATGTCAGGCTGTCATTTGACGAGAAATTTCGCACCAACATTGTGTCATGCTATATCTTGTTCTCTTCGCAGTGCGACGATGATTTATGTCGTAAGTATAATATGAACATTTTTTAGAAAACAGGAAAAGATAAATGATAAAGTGAACGTGTATTTACTCTTTAGATAATGAAGAAATAAAAAATTT
>NW_006263383.1:851337-853608 GCF_000469605.1 Apis dorsata
AATCTATTGGAATGTAAACATTAATTAGGCATTGAGATAAAATTCTTCAATATTTAATAACAATCCTTTTAACTTTATCAATAAATTAATAAAAATTGAAATAATAATTTAAAAAATTAACGATTAAATTGCTATTCAAGAAATAATATAAAATGCCAATAAAAAATTAAATTTCATTAGAAATATCGAAAGTATATATTATCATTATTTAGACAATTTTAAATATCAATTATCTAACCTATCTTTCATATACAATTTTATCGTTTCAATTCAAAAAAAATAAAAAAAATAAAAATCGAAAAGATAAATGATAAAGGGAACGTGTATTTACTCTTTAGATAATGAAGAAATAAAAAATTTAATTTATTGGAATGTAAACATTAATTAGGCATTGAGATAAAGTTCTTCAATATTTAATAACAATCCTTTTAACTTTATCAATAAATTAATAAAAATTGAAATAATAATTTAAAAAATTAACGATTAAATTGCTATTCAAGAAATAATATAAAATGCCAATAAAAAATTAAATTTCATTAGAAATATCGAAAGTATATATTATCATTATTTAGACAATTTTAAATATCAATTATCTAACCTATCTTTCATATACAATTTTATCGTTTCAATTCAAAAAAAATAAAAAAAATAAAAATCTTTGCCACCGGTGAAGCGGATAAAATTCCATTCAAGATACTTGAAAAAGAACAAACAGCTACGTAATGTGTCGTTTTTACGAGCAATAACATTTAAACGTATAAACAGCGAGCAGACAACTGTGGCTGCCGACAGCTAACTCGGTTTAAAACGAAAGCAGAAAGGAAAAGCAATGATCGAGGATCGTGATTCATCGATGAGATCACCGTTCGATTGGCATAGCTACTTGTTCCATGTTCATTGTGTCGTTCGTATGAATGTATAAGCGAATTTTGAATGGAAATCACAGCGATCGACGCTCGATCGTTCGTATCGGTCATTACTATCGTTATGTGACGGCTTTAGAATGCATCGCGACGATTTACGATCGAGCAGGTTTTACGATCGTCGTAGATCATTCCAGGCCACGGTGTACCCCAACTGCGCCAATAATTCACGTCGTTCAACGGTGATTCGATTGTTTGTGGCCTTGTCCTTAAACGCTGTGTTTAGACGTCGTGATTTACATGTCTGCCTAAAAATAAGAAATTTTATGTTTTTGAATAACTAAAGGTAAATTGTGATTGATCTATGTGAATACTTGTTCGTTATACTAAAACATAACCTTATTATCACAATAATATCTAACACAAGACAAGCATTATTTAATACATAATGATTCACAATAATTTTATGATCTTAGTTTTTTAAATCTTATAACATGTATCTAATTGGTTTAAGATTATATTAATATTTCATTTATTAAAAAATTACCAATTCGCAGATTCAAATGATCGATTATCTGAGTACCTGGAAAATTTAAAATAAACTTTATTTGTTTTGTAATGAGAAACATATGATGCTAGATATATAATTTAAAATAAAATATTAGAAGATAAAATAACATAAGATTTATACTTATTGTTAGTGACATTTAATTGGAATCACATGTAACGCTTAAGAATAGCATTTATATGTTCGAGCTTTTCTCATTATTAAGAAATCTTTTTTGAAGATCTTTCTATAATCAAATATATAATTTTAAATGCCAAATGTATTCTAATTTTCATTTCATCTTTCATAATCTGTCATTCTCTGTCGACAAAGATGAAATAGGTTAGAATCTCATGTTTTTATAAGTTTATAACTACACATATGATATTTATGAATTGTATCACTTCCTCCTTACATAAATTTCACACCACACTAGATTTATTTCATTCAGTATCACGGAATCACACTATTTCACTTTCTAATGTTGACGAAATTACACTCCCATAAACTTCCATCAAAACTTCCACACTAGAACTCTTACCATACGTCGATAACATCTTCAGCAACCGTGCACGACAGTAATTACGTATTTAGCGATTTCTAGTTTATTTCTCGTTCGCAGTGGAGCAGTAAAAACCCGCCTCAAAGACAAATCTACTGACGTCTCATATTACGAGAAGCGCTATAACGGTCTACAAAAGTGAATGAAGAGACAAGCATTCGGAAGAGAGAATAAAAAGGCCTCGGGATGGCCCTTTAGAAACGAGTCGTTCGCCCGACCGGGAACCGGCGAAATAAAGGTAAATGCGGCCGTTTACTGCCGCCTATAAACTTTTAAGCGTTCGTAAAACGAGCAGTCGC
>NW_006263383.1:853961-854434 GCF_000469605.1 Apis dorsata
CCTGACATCTCGTGGCGTGAATCACGAGTGTTCCGTCTTACCTATGGATGTGGATCGATGTCAAGGCCGCCGTCGGAAACGTTACGCAACCAATCGTAAAACGTTTCTTCCTGCGTGGCTTGTCTTTTTGACCAGATTTGCTACCACGTGCTCTTCCATATCGCTTCTAACAATGATTTTTCGTTTAACGAGAAATTTTACGAGGACGAATATGAATTTATATGGCTCAATATCCATAGTGTTTTATATTACGATGAAAAGGATTTGGCGAACGTTATGAAATTAATTCGTAAAATTCAACTAATCTAATATACATATTTATATTATTTATATAATTAATGTATTGTTACTTATTTTCTTATAGAAATTAATAATAATAATATCAACTTTATTTTTAAATTAAAATGATTCGATAACAAAGAAATGAAATTATTTTCTTGTTATTTGGATATTATTGACAATTTTTTTTTTTT
>NW_006263383.1:854614-868870 GCF_000469605.1 Apis dorsata
ATTACAAATAAAAAGAATCTTCTAAAAAATTAAACGAACTATTACATAATTAACAAGATCAATAATAATCCCAGTTTCATTCATTCCAGAATACAACTTCCAGAAATTGATTAGAATAATTCCATGGCTGTTAAGTAATCGTAAAGTGCGACATCACCGCTCTCAATTTATATCCTTATTCGTACACCGAAGAATATAGTAAGAAGAAGAATCTTCAAAGGAAAATTGAATGAATTGTTACGCGGTTAACGAGGCTGACAATGGTCTCGTTCACCGGGACTATTCCCAAGTTTACGATCCGCGACGCGCTTTAACGAGACGTTTCTTTCATTCAGGTTTCGGGGGAGGAGGAGAAAGGTCAAGGTCGGCGAAGGGTGCTTCCATCCTCGCGATAACGCTTATGTGAGGCAGGGGCGCGCCGCAACAGGAGCGTTGTACGGCCGCGTTTATCGCCTGTAAAACATTCCAATGTTTCCATAAAGCAGCCTCTCTCCCCCTTTATCCTCTCCACCCCATCCTGCAAAATGGCGCGACCCATTCAAACGTCTGTCTATACACTGTCTACGCTGGCAGACAATTGTCCGGGTACCGTGACCGCGGACAATCCACGCAGATGCGATGCGCAGATGTTGAAAAAGCTGGAAATGACGAGAAAAAGGTATCGTATTTTTAAATTCTTTGAAATCATTGTTACGACAGAGCAATGATTTTTTTTGTTTTTTTTTTTATCAGATTCAGATCCAGAAATTGATGAATTGTACACAAAAATTATGGATTATAATTATATTATCTTTTCTATCTATTAAGTATTACAAACGTATTTCAAAACTTTTTATAAGATTTGCTATCATTTTTCATTAAAGAGTATTGCATCGAGAGCGATTATTCTTGTAATCCTATAAGAATGTCGAGACACACCCAAGAGACATATCTATTTATAAAAATTTGATATCAGTTCAAATAGACGCGACTATTGATAGCCGTAAGCGTACATAACCTCTTTGCAAACAACGTTCGGCCATTGTAGACCGGCTGGTATAAACGTAACCGCTGCTTATTTTACTATACGCCCATACTTTCGTATACGTCTGCTTACGTGACGTCACATAGTTGTACAGCAGAAAGAGAGAAAGAGAGCGGAAGGAACGGTATTGCCGTGACCTATCCCAATCCGGACTGGTGTAAAGAGGCAGAGGCCAATATAAACGAACGTTTACAGGCTCGTTACATTTTTATGGTCTCGACGCCGCAACTACGCCACTACGGCCATCAACGGAATGTCGTAAACCATCAACCAGCTCTCTGACTTCATCTTTGTCTCTTTCTCTCTTCTCTCTCTTTCTCGCTCTCTAACCTTCTCTCTTTCCGTCGTACGGTCCATCCTTGTCTCGACTCGTATTTTCTTCGTTCCTCTTCTAGTCAGCCAACAGAGTTCCTCTTCGTCCCACGTTCACCCTTAACCGTTTCTCTGTCCCTCGTTCCAACCGTTTACGCGATCTCCACCCACCCCCGGGGTAGCCTGTCTACGTGGAGGGACTTCTGTCGCGGAACAGTCGAGGCTCGTGGCATTTACGCGCGCTACTTCCGGCCTCTGACGTCACAGACTACAACCGAGTAGAACACTTGGATTACGTCACTTTATTGACTGCGATCATAAAACTTTTTACACGCCTGTTCCGTCTGCCTCCTTGTCCCTAAACAGTTTCGCGGCTGGTGTGTTTCTTGACCATGCTCTCGAGGTCGTCCGCGTCATTCACCAGACAATTTTAAGAGATCTCGATTATGTAATTATCCATTTCCTCGTATTGGATTTAATTCTCATTGAAAATGATTGATTATAAATATTCTAGTGTCATGATTTGACATTAAATCTGAATTTTGAATGTTATTTATCTACTGTTTTAATTGTATAAAAGTGAATATAATTTCTTTTATTTCTTCGCATTATTCATTTTCTAGAATACGAGATTCGTTTATTTTCGTCTGGATTATTCAGAAATTTTTCGTTTTTTTATCGTAATCTCGCAGACTCTTTGTTTTACAAAGTCGTGTTATAACGCGAAGACGCCATTTTTCAGGCTAATTTTAGCAGGCGCCACCCTTGCAATGTTATTGGCTGGCTATGTCGGCCATCATGATTTTCATTATGTAATTCGTGCCTGAAATTCGTGATGGCTGCCGAGCTCTCGACCAATAGTGGCGATCTCCACGGCGGCCATTATGAAGAGGGACGAACATGCGCTCTAGCGGGCGTAGCCGCAACCCACGGCTTTCGTATTTTGCTGATAGATGTCTCTACCGCTTTAAACGCTGCTCTTACTCTTTACTTCAAATATTCGTTAATTTCTTTTCGTTTCGTGAAGATACGTATCGTATATTGATAGGAAATTGTGTTGTTTTTAAATATATGTCTTTAAAATTTATAACAATTTATAATTTTTTAATTTTATCAAGATAAATTTGATATTTCATTGTATATAAGCTTTTTTTAAATTAGTTACATGTTTGTGATTTGTTTTCCGCTTTAAAAAAATGTTCTATTATTCTACTTTAAAATATGCAAGGATATATTAATCAGTAATAATTCTTCCTCTCATATATTTGTCATTATATCTATCGTGTCTAATAAAAAAAATTTAATATAGTATATAATAAATAAATATTTAAAATAAAAAATATTAAAAGAGATTGTAAGAGGTTAGATTCACTCGTCATCGGTATTCATAATTAATGAAGTAACAAATACAGTAGAAAATAGAAAATATAGAAAACGAGACAATCAGAAAACCAAATTGTTTCTGTAAATTTTTCATATTACATATTATTTATACGATATAAATATTTCTTTTTTAAAACAAATATTAACATTTTAATTCGAAATTCATATTTGCTTAATCACATTATAAGTTAGGTTAGTTTCTTTTTTGATTGCCTATTTCATGCACATTTATTCTCAAAAAATTGACGCGTGTACACTTAAATCTTCCGATCACGGAACTCGTTTAACTTTATCAGATTGCTTAGATCTCGTCGTAAATCTCAGCAGTAAACGAATAGAATCAAGCAGATAGTTGATCCAACGCCTTACATTAAGCCTCATTAGGTTTGATTTACAACATTCGCATCGCCACTGCTAATATTGGACTGAAAAGTATATTGTACTTATTATATCTATAATATTATAATATCTATAATATTAATATTCATAGTGCTTTTAGGTAATTTAATATAAATAGTAACTTTTTTATAATTTTAAAAATAAAAATTAGTGTAAGTTGAATATTATTTTTAATATCATTATATGATCAATGTTTTTATTATATAATACATATATTTGATATACAATAGATAATAATATGTTATTACAGATTTTATTATAAAAGATAATAATTAAATATTTAAATCTCTAAAAACATTTTACATTCTATAATTACAATAATTATAGAATTGTAGAATCAATATTTTTACTATTAAGATTAATGTATGCTGTAGATACAATAGTTAGATACATTTTATGAATTTTTATAAATGAATATTTATAAAATATTTTATAATTGAAATAACTTTTATAATACCAGTATTTTATTGCATTTTCTTTTTTCTTATTTTCTTTCTTGTTCAATGCTTTAATATATATTTGGAGAATAGAAAGATTAATTATCATAAAATATTTGTTATTATGAAACTATTCTATTATATTTAAATTTCCAAGACTATTTTATATTTTATAATTAAAGGATTTACGATAAAGCAATTTTACACAATTTTAGTCATAAGATGATATCATAATTTCATAATTTAATTAGTTACAATTCTTCTATAATACAATTACTGATATCAGATGATATCATACTATATTAAATATTTCATTAAAGAGGATTTAAATTTAGAATCCAAAGAAAAATTACAAATTTTAATAAGATTCAATATTTATTCCAAACACGAATTTTTAAGTTATTCAATCTACAATTAAAAAATCATCAATACAACTTCATAATCCTCATATCAAGATCAACTTGATACAAGTAATTAAAACAAAATCATATACAGGAATATGCATCCATTTAAATTATTCCATTCTCCATGCCTCATTTACCACTATCTTCTCAATATTTATAAAACAGTCTGCACATTCGAAGACCGAAATTACTAATATAAACCAACCACGTACCCTTCCTCGTCCCAACCAGAAAAGACACCGTCCTTATCCACCTTCTGTGCCCGGATAATTATGTTCCTGTGTTTATTACACCCGGTTTATCCGACTCATGTCCCCGTTGGAATGGTCAACAGGGACAAAACACGATTCCAAAGACCAGAAAAGAGGGGATCGTGCATGGAATTCCTGATGGTCGGCCTTCCTTCTTGCAATTTTGACCGGTAATCGTCTCGTAGGTGGAAGGGACCCGTCCAACCACGAAAATAAAAGCAAATCGAACGACAAATCGATTCCTTATTATAATTCCTTTGATATTTCTTCTTTCTCCCTTTTTCCTTCTCTTTTTCGATTGGTTCTTTGTCAGTTGCGTAGGTTGTTCCCTACGTATGCAAATTTCAGGTACTCTTTGTTTCTATCCCAGACCTGACCACTCGTTTCCAACGGGCAGTTACATCGTCTCGATCGATCGCGCGACTGTTCTTCTTGTTTTTTAACCCTTAGTGTTGAGCGTCGGGGTGTGGCTCGACATAGCGAATCCATTCTTGTTCGTTGCACTTTGTTCTAGTCTTCTTCAAAGTATATATTAGTTTTTTTTTTTTTTTTGCTGGAATTGAGGGTTTTATTAGTTATTTCGGATATAATTCGGTGAAATTCACTGTTAGAAGCAAATAAGAATTCTTTAAGGAATTTTTTTAGTATTTTAATTTTTTTTATTTTTTTTTTATTTTAGAAATAGAACTGTTTTTTTTTTTAGTATAGTAATAGATAAAACTTATAATAAAAAAAATGAAAATTTTTTGAGAGAAATAAAATATTTTGATTTTTTTTTTGCAAAATTTATATATATATATTTACTTTTTATATATATATATATTCTTTTTTCCTTTCATTTATTGTTTCTATCTATATTCATTATAAGTATTATAAAAGGAGATATAATTAAACTATATTGGAATATAAATATTCTATTTTGATTTATAAAATAATTAAGAATAAAATTTTTTTCAAAATTCACTAATATTTTTACTTTTATTTTAAATTCACTTTTTTTTTTTATTGTTTTATTATGTATTTAAATGTATGATTTGTGCCTTAAATTTTATACATTTATTCATCTAAGTACTTCTATATCGAAAATGTTATTTAAGATTGAAAATGATCAACTATCATGAATTGGACACGAATGTATTGAGGAATTTTGATCGAAAAAATTCTCGTGCGCACGCTCCGTCTATGACCTTAACCCAGACCTAAGTCAAACTTAATCTGAGCTCTGACGTCAATGCTCGATAAAACATGGCAATTTTTTCATCTGATTATTAGCCAAACAACACTTTCATTCTTTAAATTCTTTCCTATTACACTTTCAACTTTTTCGAATATCACATTGAACAATATTTTATAAGTAATAAAAATCTTTTTTATAAGGTGTTAATATATTTTTATTTAGCATTTGAAAACATTGTAAAAATTTGTAATTTATTAATTGCTTTCTTTGTGCATATTTTCTTTTTAGGATATGTTAAATAGTGAGATTTCGAATATCGTAATATATCTTGGAAAATGGGTAGAATTTTTTTCGAAGAAATGTTGAGGAAGTCACATAGCGTTCCTTGCATTGTGATGACCGAAGTGACAAATTAAAATTTACGATGAGGAAACCCTTCAATCCCAGGTAAAGAAACCAAAGAAAGCCTTTTCCTTTTTACCCGTTATTGAATCTTTTTTTATGATATATATATTTTATTTTCTCAAAAAATACGAATTTTACAAAAATTTACAAACGTAATCCTTTGGTTCCAGATATTTACACGAAAATCAAATATCTTTTTATTGTTATCCATTATTAACTTAGAATTTTCAAAAAGTGAATTTTCTTTTTCTGATATATCTTATTTTTATTATGTATTCCTTAAATAAAATTTACAAGCATCCATAAACATAACACTTTTGACTCCATATATCTAAACCAAGACAAGTATTTATTTTTTCTCTTTTATGTATTACTAATTTAAAAGTGATTTTAAAATATTAATTTTTTTTCTATATATATTTTATTTTTATTCCTAAGATATATACAAATTTTACAGAAATTTATAAATATTTAAAAATATTTTCTAAAATATTTTCTAATATTTTCTAAAATAATTCTTGATGAGGATACACAGTCCGATTTGATGTCGGTCGTCCCTTGACCAAAATTGATAATTCAAAGGGATCTTTATTCTTCCACAAGGATTATATGTAAAACGTGGTTCGCAATATAAATTTCGAGTTAGAATGGCCGTGTACGTTCCTTCATTTACCCCCTTTACGAGTTGGCTCTGTTTGGAATAATTCTGTTCTAATTTCCTATCTCGCCAAGTCCCCTTAAAGGCTCTATAAAAAATAATTTTCTTCTTTTAATTTCTTGTTTAATTCTGTGTTACAGGGGACTTTATCATTTTGGTGGGATAATTAAGAAGTTTACAGGAAGAAGGGTTATATTAATTTATATTTAAAAGTCTAAGTATAACACAAAAGTGGTTGTGTTATTTTTAGATAATAAATGAGCATTTATTTTTATTTTTTTTACTTAGAAATGATATCTGAATTGCAAATTTATTAAACAATTTTTAATATATAGATATTTGAAATTCAAAATATTATATCTAATTGATTAATTTGATTTTTTCATTAATTCATTCTTTAAGGCCCATCAATCTGCTGTAAATAATCAAAAATTAAAAGATTGTCCAATATTAATTACAAAATAATTATAATATTTTGCATTACTATGTTTACAATTTCTTTTTTCTTTCATATTTTTTATGACAGATATCCAATTATTATTAAATTAAATTATTTCATTATTAGAATATAATATTTTTTTTCATTGCAAAGAAATATTGTAATTTATTCTATACTTTTATTTTTTTTTATAATGATAATTATATAAAATCAGATTAAACATTATTTTCATAATATTCTAATATAAATGTGTGTTATAATTCATTCAATATTTTTTATTTTTTTTTATTTTTTTCTGATGGAATTATAATTAAAATAACATAATCAAATCTAATACAATCTTTTTTAATTTTCTATTCTTCTTTTATCATAGATATTAAATTATTTTCTTTTATATTTATATTTTTATCATAAGAAAAATATTTTTAAGAATATTTAATTTTTTCACTTCTTCTCTATTCTCTATTCTTTAGATATTTAAAAATTTTCTTTTAGATATAAAAAAAATTAATTTATATCATATTCATCATATCATAACAAATAAATATTGTATTTTTATCTAATATCAATTTTTTCTCTAAAATAATATCAACATAACCTCACAAATATCACAAGCATACAAAAAATCCTTCTCTATTGCTTTCTTTGAGCATAGAATGGTAAAATTCTCTTGATTCAACACAAAATCTAAGGAATCACATTAAATATTCGCCGATTGGGACAATAATTTGAAATTTTAGAAAGACTTAGAAAGACTGCACGCGCCTAGAAAACTTACACGTTTCATTCTTATCGTTCCATTCCAGTTCTGTACATCGACCCGGTAATTTTATAACGTCGTAAACAAGACGCGCTCGTATTAAGTTACGTGTCAACTATCTTCATCCCTTTTTCTCTAGTTTTTATTTTCTTTCAGTTTCCCATTCTTGCGCAAACGCTTAGTCCCCGGATGATTCTTTCACCGATTCAAGGCGAAGATTTATCACATCCTTTGAATATTTTTATTTCATCAGTGATTTGATGATTTGGTGCAATAAAAATTGAGAAAAGTTTAATTAATCTCTTAATTCTTTGATTTTTAATAGTGCAATAGTCATATTATAAATGTGTTTCAATATTAAATGTAATTCAATATCAAATTAGTGATTTTAACTTGATTTTAATATATAAAAATTGACTGCACATGATTCATTTTACTAAAATGTGACTTCAATTTTTATTATATTGTTTCTTAAAAGTGAATTATTTTAATATCTAATGAATATATGTGAAAAAATTATTAATAATACGTGAAAGAAGAGATTGTGAGGTTAAGTTATCTTTTTTGTCATAATATAAAATTCCAAAGGTAAAATTACTTTATTCATTTCAATATTTGATATTTATATTAGAAAAGATTAAATAAAGAATTGAAAGAAGTTGTATAAAGTTATCTTAATGTGCTATTATTTTATAATATATAGAATTTATTCTTAATGATAGAATATAAAATTTGGAATTATATTATTTATTTCTATATTTTATATTTCTAAGAATTATATACTATCTTATGTTATCTTAATGTTGGTCAATATATTGATTAAATTACAGTATTTATTTATAATGAAGGAATATATCTTTTTATTCTTAAATCTTAATGTATAAAAATACCGAAAAAGACCATAATTAAAAAAAAAAAAACTATAAATTTTACGTAACATGAGTTGGATATTAAATCTCGTAACATTATGTTCTGTTTACCGATCGACTTGAAATTCAAACAATGCAGTTAATCATATCTACCGTCGCTTTACTTGATCCGAATTCAAGAATCGCTCGCACGTGCCTGCTACCGGCCAGTTTATTGGCAAGATGCCTGCTGCATTCACTACTCAGATTGTCCATTTATCCAGGTCTATATACTTGGTAACTAATTGTCCAGTTTTCAAAGAACGTGTGTCAGCTTTAATGAATCCTCATCCTTCTTTCTATCTGCTTGTGCGTGCACAGAATAGAAAAACTTTTACTGCGTAAACTATATTATATCATTTTCTTCACTTTTTTATGTAATGTAATAAATTTTATTTATAAAATAGATCCAGAATAAATTCTTATATACAATTAATCATAAAAATATCTGGCTATTCGAATATTTTTTATCCAATTTTTAATATTTAGTTTTTTACTATGCAGTCTATGTAGTTCTTTATTTCACTATTAAATTACATTACTGTAGAATTAAAATAATATATATTTATCATGATTAATATAAATTTAGTTACTTAAAATTTCTTTTAACAATATTTTTTATAATATTTTTATGATCAATTTTATTTTATTTAAGTAAGTTAAAATTAGATTTAGGTTGTCATTTTTATAAGTTTTCTATTATCTTGAATAACCATTATGAAATTTATATTAAATTGAAGAAGTTAGATTATTTTGAATAGAAGACAAAATATTTTTACAAATAGTTTAACATCTTAATATATTTAATTAGGCTTATTATATTAGATTATACTAGATTATATTGGAGATTATTAGGTTATCATTATAAAAAATATTTTTAAATTTTCAATTAATATCGAAATTAGTATAGACATGTAATTAGATTTAGATTAGGTTATGTTAAAAAAAATAATGTCAATTATCGTACCAAATATTTTTATCAGAATTGAAATATTTCTATTAATTAAACTTGTTCTCGATTTAATTCAATTTGAAGTCTTACTTCGCTCAATTTGCAAACGAAAGAAGATCAAATGTACCTTATTGGTATTGCAATAGAATCACAAGGCGAACACGTGCCATTCCAAGGGATAACATATCACAGTACCTTGCATCGTGGGGTAAGCAAACGTAGGCATAACTTTGGTAGTCTTATGGAGACACGGAGTATCGGTCCCCAGGGTGTTCGTAGACAGGTACATAGGATACATACTACATGTTTCCATGGCTGAGTCTATGGAAATACCAGCGGAACAAATTCGAGACCTTTCGGTTAACTGCAGCAGATACATCTCTGGTAAAAAGAGAAAATAATTTTGAATAATAATAAATAATATAAACAGAAGAAATTCATATGTGATACTGCAAATATCGGTACTTTAATCAACTGGAAAAAATAAAAGTTAGATAAATAAAATAAAAAAATAAAAAATTGCGTAATCATGAACTATTTATAGAATTTTATAAAAAATGATATTCTAATTAAATATTTTAATTATATAATATACTTTTTATGTACGATTAACCTCATTATAAAATTATACTGGGTTTAAAAATCTTATTTCTTTTAATTAAAATTAATTAATGATATAAAACTATAATTATACACACAGTGTTTTATCTTATATACATGATTTATTGTTAATATCTCAAAAAATATTAATATTTCGATTTCCATAATTGAAAATTCATTTATAAAAATTATCAAACAGCATCTAGTATATTAAAAATATATAATTCAATTTGAAAAGTCCACAAATCCACATACAAAAAGCAAATAAGATGACATATGCTTCTCTTGAAACAATTTAACATTTATTTAAACTATTTTTTAATATTATTCAAAACAAGCAAAATATTTTATAATATATAAAATAATGTGGAATAGCTCGTATATAAACTACGTACAAATTTTTATAACATATTTCACGTATATATTAATTTTTAGGTATATTACATATAAATTAACTTTTTTATATGTTTCTATATATTTTTTATATTTTTTTTAGATTTCTACATCATCATATATCTTTTGCGTATTTTAATTATAAAAAATATTAGAAGGATAAGTGCGCATATGGTAAGTATGTCTAGATTTAAGAAAACTGTTGAAAAAAAAAAATTAATATAAACATAATAGCAGTTCTAAGGTAAGTATTTCAGGTAAGTATAGGTAATATACAAAATTTAATAATGCTTATTCTTTTTAATGAAAATAAATTGAAAAATTTCGGATTAAATTCTATTTTTCCTAATAAAATCGAAATATTAGTCAAAACATTCATTCATTCAATCTATTCCAAGAATTTGACGTCATTTCCAAGAACTGCCGAAATTCTCGGAAAAATTTCTCGATCGACCTCCTGTCAACTTATGTTCTCCTAATACAAAATCGCAAAATTGACGAAAAATTTTTTTCATTCGAGAATTTCGATAATTCCAGGAATTTGACGTCATTTCTAAGAATTTCGAAAATTCCAAGAATTTGACGTCATTTCCAAGAACTGCCGAAATTCTCGGAAAAATTTCTCGGTCGACCTCCTGACAACTTATGTTCTCCTAATACAAAATCGCAAAATTGACGAAAAATTTTTTTCATTCGAGAATTTCGATAATTCCAGGAATTTGACGTCACTTCTAAGAATTTCGAAAATTCCAAGAATTTGACGTCATTTCCAAGAACTGCCGAAATTCTCGAAAAAATTTCTCGATCGACCTCCTGTCAACTTATGTTCTCCTAGTACAAAGTCGAAAAATTGACAAAAATATTTAGACTTAGAATTTTTCTAAAAATTTTCTGTACCACCTCCTATCGAATTATATTCTCCTAATATAAAGTTGAAAAATTCATTGAAAATCTTAACTAGATACCCGAAAATTTTAAGTCTTATTCCAAGTTATTTTAAGTCTAATTCCAAGAAAAATTCCGTATGCTACCTCTTTTTGTATTATATTCTCCTAATACAAAATCGAAATTTACGATTTTGTAATAGGAGAATATAAATGAAAAGGAGGTAGTATAGGAAAGTTTTCTTAAATTTTCTGGACATTAAATTTTGGACATTCTATGAAAATTTTCGACTTTGTTATTATAAGAGAATATAATCTAAAAGGAAGTAGCACATAAAATTTATTTATTTAATATACTTACCTTTATACTTACCTTTTTAAACTGCTACATTTACAGGATCATTTTTTCAACATTTTACTTACAACTAAGTATAAAATTTGTTATATTTATCTTTTTACTTACCTAATACTTACCTCTTTAAATAATTATATTATTGTCATATTTTTTGGAATATAAAAAATGTTTTATTTAATATTATTATCTTCATTTATATCACTATTATTGTTGATAGAAAAAAATATTTCAAATAAAAGTTGAATGATTTCATTAGAGCTATATTCTTATGCTATTAATTTTTTTTGTAAGTAAAGGTATAACAAATTTATGAAGTTTAACTTTATTTTTTGGAATCATATGATTTTTAGTGTAAAAAAAATGCTAAATCATGAATTTCGAAAAATTAGTTTATGAGATATTCAATAATAATTAAATATCTCATAAACTAGTAGTTTTTAGCTCTAAATGACTTAATAGTTTTTTATAGAGAATAATGTGGTGCATCTATTTATGTATTAAAAAATATATTATTTTATTTAAAATTATAAAGTTAATGCTTGTAAAACCTTCACACATTTATTTAAAAAAAATGTAATAACTCTAAAATATGCTCGTTTTGAAACCATTTAACTTTTATTTGAAACATTTTTTAATATTTTTAAACACAAATGAGATATCGAATGATAAAGTTTCATGATTCTTATAATATACCGGGTGTCCCAATTTTCTCACCTGTAATATCTCGTTTATTTTTAATGATATTAAAAAATGTTTTAAATAAAAGTTGAATGGTTTAAAAGAGGGTATAATTTAATGTAGTTTCTTTTTTTATAAATAGATATATATAGAACATATGAAGATCAATTTTATTTTTTTGAATAGAACCATATATTTTTTATTACATCATTTGATACATTTCAGCATTCTCTATAAAAAAGTATTACATCATAATAGTCGAAAAATTATTAGTTCCAAAGATATTTAATAATAATTAAATATCTCCTATATTAATAAGTTTTTGCTAAAAATAGCTTAGTACTTATTTATAGAGAATGTCAAGTTGCATCGATTAGCGTATTGGAAAACATATGATCCTATTTAAAAAAATAAAATTAATCTTTATATGTCTTTTACACGTTTATCTACGAACAAGATAATTACGTGATATTATATCCTCTACGAAACCATTCAACTTTTATCTAAAACTTTTTTTAATATTATTAAAAATAAACGAAATATCGCAGATAAGAAAGTTGAAATATCCAAATAAGAATAACACAAAGTTTAAGAATACATACAAGATATATTTATACCAATGATACATTTACAAAAATATATCGATAAAAGTTTAAAATAAGAAAATGAGAAATCAAAATATATAGGGTTCATTGTACTTATCTGCTGCGTGAGACAGCGACCCAATTTCTTTCGTGAAACGGCAGGATCCGCGAAAAAAAAACTTCGTTTTACGATTATTACGCATTCCATCTCGGTATAAATAGACGTTCGTTCCACATACTTGAGAGAGTACCGTTCTAAATCACACTCTTCCGCGTGACGCGGCTAACCTCGACTCGCGTGCCTCGTTATCGTAATTCAACCCTCTTGCAACGAGCCCCCTCTAAGAGAACGTTAACGGATCGGTCTGCGACTCTTTGAGAATGGATCGCGTGGAAAATGGAACGACTTATGTCGATGGACAATAATGATTATGATTTTGTGCATTAAGAAATTAAAAAATTGGGTCCTTAATAGAATTAGAAATTAAGGGCCACTTATGTAAAATGATAAGGCAAATATGTATTTACATACGTATTTAACAATGGACACGATTTTGCATATTTAGTTTCCTTCTTCTCAATGTGGTATGTAAATAGCATCGTATATGACACATAAGTAAATATTAGAAGTCAGAATTAAGACAATAGAAAAGTTACGATGTCAAATATTGATATATTAGAAAATTAAAAGCGTCAGATTTTAAATATCGTAAAGATTAAATATCATAATGATCATATCATAAAGATAATATGCATATCCTTCAATAATAAAATTATTACAACTGCCAATAACCTATAAAAGATTGATAAGATAAGAATTAGGTAAAAAAATGTCTATAATATAAACACTATTTTTATTTATTAAAATAAATACTATACTTACAAGAGAAGATCGCAAAAGAACTGAATACAACGTATCTTCCATTCTGAGTATATATCAGTATATAAGATAAAATATCCAAGCATCGATAAACAACAACAAAGTTCTAAACTTATCAGATTCGAGCTGAAAAAAAAAAAAGGATTTGTTATTTCTTATATTTTCTTGCATCTTACCTTTTCCATCCTCCCCCAATGTATACTCCACCTCCTCATCCCCTTCCTTTTCCCAGGCCGCCATACGTTTCGCCAACTCGGACCCATTCTCCATAAGGAACTCTTCTTCCATTTCTTCTTTTTTCTTTTTTAATTCCTTTTCCCTTCGAGAGCCGATAATCCTCCGCTCCGGGCCCCCCTTTTTGGTCCCAGCCGCC
>NW_006263383.1:869077-869353 GCF_000469605.1 Apis dorsata
GGTACGCAATAACGCGTACTTTTTATACCATATCCCCTATTCCCTCTCCTTCGAGAAGTTGCCAGCTTATCGGATTCCTGGGCCAACATGCCGCCGGGATAAAATTCGTTATTTACTAATTCATTTATTTACTCCTGGGCCTGTACCGCCATACCGCCCACGTTCTTGCCAGAGTACCGGCCCCAAAGTGTCGTTTGTGTCTTCGCGATTGGAAATTGTGTGTTGGCCGGGTATACATATGCGAAGGTTCGTTTTTTTTTTTTTTTTTTTTTTTTT
>NW_006263383.1:869572-874215 GCF_000469605.1 Apis dorsata
AACTGGTGCTGGAAGAAGTTGACCAGTGGTGGAACTTGATTTGGTTCTGGGTAGAGTGATTAGAAAGGTATTTAATGAAGTCGAGTTCTTTGGTACCTGGTTTTGGAGATTATGGATAAATAAAGTTGAGAAAGAAACTGTTTTGTTGCCATTTTGTATGCTTGGAAGATGTTTATGATTAGATAGGATGGAAGATGTTAATAGATTTCATGAATATAATTGAGAAAATTTTGTGAAAATGTAGAATGTTGAGAATATTGTGATTTTTTAAATGATAATTAAAGATGTAAGCATATATAAGTATATTTTTGTATTATTAAATTTTCCACAACTGTATAAATATTTGGAGAAAGTTTTATTTAGAGATTTTAAATGTAATGTAATGTCTTTAAACAAATTAAGAGAAACTAATAATTACAATGAAGAAGAAATCAATTACATCATATTTAATTTCAAATTGTTAGAAAAATTAGCATAAATAATAATCATTGTATTATGCCATTAAAAGCGAAACAATTTTCTAAAGGTGAGCTCATACATAATTGCTATTTAATCGTAATTAAACAATTTTTTTCGCAAATCTTTTAAAAAAAAGAAAGAAAAAATTTAAAATACTTAAGTATTCTCATAAAACATATTAAATATCATTCTCTATCCAATTTGTCGACATAAATTTTTGCATAAATTGAAATCTCTTTTCTACACTATTTAACAAAAATTTATGTCGAATATATCAATATAAATATAATAGTAAAAATTTTAATATATAAATATTATAGCTGATAAATTGCTGATACATTCACGAATTTAAGTGCTTAAGAATATTTTATCTCTATATGTGATTATTCGCACAACATTTACATTTTATTAAATCTTATTTCGTCAAAAATTACATTATCTCGTCGAAATAATATTAAAATCAATTGATAATGTCGACATTGATTTAACTAATTAAAATGTATAAGCCACAAAGATGATAGAAGAAAATTCGAAGATCAATTCAGTGCTGCCATCTATCATTAAATAATTAAGAAAAATATGTAACAAAATAAATAACTATTCATAAAATTCGTGCTATGCTATTCTACAAACAGCATATATAAATTACACATACATAAATTATTATCCAATAAAATTAAATGCATATACTACTTTTCAAAATCAATTTTCATAATTAAAAATAAAGAATAACTAAATTTTATAAAAAATATCTATTTATAATTTTATTTTTCTTTTTTAAACAGAATAAAAAATAGTCATTTTAATGAATAAAAATTTCTACAATTCTTTACATTTTTCTATATTTTTGCATTTTCTTTTGCAAGATAAAAAAAAACGAAACTTTCTTATTTACCTAATACCCCTTACCTAATATTATAGTTATTTTGCTTTTATATCGTGCAGAATCTATTAGCAATTGGTCGCTCGTTAAAATGGGAATGTGCAATCGAATTACAATTCTTATCTGGTTAAGAATTGAATTGCACTTTTATTAGTTTCTTTTTTTCTTTCTTTTATTTTTTATTTTGATATATATTTTTTTCTGAATGGCCAGTGAACGTTCTGAATTATGAAAATATTGCTTTCAGAGTTATCAAATTGGTAGTTATCGAGACAGGTTTCAATATCACAAATAAAAATTTTTTTTTATTTTCTTTACTGCTACCTTTATTTATTCGATTACTTTTTTTATATCACTAACACAAGTTTTAAATTCTTTTCGATGTATATTGATTTTCGATCAATCGATACTAGGGATAGGTTATAAATAATAATAAAATGAAATCGTTATTTCAAATTTGTTGGTCAAAAATTTTATTACTATTCACTAATTTTACATCAATTTCATTGACAAATATTCGAATGATTTTCACGAATAACCAGCTACTTCAAATGCAAAAAAATGAAATATATTATTGTGGAAATTTATCGACACGTTATTATATGTTACATCTATAATTCTTTCTCATTTCGCATTCAAAACAGTTTAAATTTAAATCACATTCGTGGAATACGAGAATAATCGAAGCTTACGTCTTCTTGATGTAATGCAAAAATAAAAAAAAAAAAAAGGAAAAATAACGTAATCCCGAAGACGTATCCGAAAGCGAGGCGTCTACGTTAATTTACTGGGACAATTCATTAAGATACGCGAGCGGTTTTGTAAATAGCCAGACTGTTAGTTTTTTTTTTACGATCTTGATCCGGCTTGTTGCACACGTTAAGTAGAATCGCGTACGATTATACATTCGGATAGAGCGTGGTACAAATTCGTATTTTTCACACGTACCGACATTGTTTTCTTATCACGAATCCAGAGCAATTCGTAAGCGTGCAAAATTGCTTCGTGTTTATTCACTCCAATCTGTTTACACTGTTCTGCTAGCAATTCTTTAAACACGAATCGAGAAATAAGACAATTTTAAAGCTATGTTTATGTGTATATTGAAAAAGTTGCAGTATCATGCACTGAATACCGAATACTAACGATTATCATCGATTATTACCGATTACTACCGAATATTGCCGATTACTACCGAATATTGCCGATTACTACCGAATATTGCCGATTACTACCGAATATTGTCGATTATTACCGAATATTGCCGATTATGATCGAATACTGTCGATTACGACTAAATATTATCGATTATTAATCAAAAAAGTTGCATTTAGTTAGTAATGCAAATTGCCACTGAATGAGATCAATTATCATCGATTACTATCAAATATCAATCGAAAAATGATTAAAACTGCATTTATATCGATAAAATCGATCATGCAGCGATCATGCACAAGCCACCGACACTACCGATTACAAATATTATTACGAATATTGCCAAATATCGATTATCATCTATTACCAACGATTATGACCGATTATCAATTGCGACTGAATACTATCGATTACTATCAATTAATATCGAACCATTGGATTATTCTGATTAAGAAAAATTAATATTAATCTATTAATTATATAATGAATGTTCTTACTTATTTTTTAATTTTAATTGTGCACTTAAATACATATTTTAAAACAAAATTGTATTAGTTATTAAATTGATATTAATAAATTCTACATATCTCTTCTTTCCATTTCTAGTAAAGTTAGATTATTTAAAATAGTAGAATATTTGCCTAAAAGTTAAAACATTTATTTTAATTCATTAAATTCATTAAGCAAATATTGGATTATTCTTTTTTTATTATTATATCAAAGTCAATAAAATTGCTGCAATTCATTCAAGATTGAATTTTAAGATATTGAAGTTCAACTGATCCAAATAACTTAACCTTGCGGAAAAGAGGAAAATAGTAGCGATCAAAAAATATCATAAAGAAAATACTACAGCATCCATGAAAAGGAAGTCAGTCGTTGTTTCTAGGATATCTCCACTTTTTGAAGCATTATCTTCCACTAGAAATTTTCGTCCACGCTATACTCTGAACCATGCAATTTACTTTATATAGGACAAATTGACGAATGAAATATTCCATGATATTCCTCGCGTGCTCTATGTTAATAGACATACGGCCTTCGTTTCTTTTTTTTTTTTTTTTTTTTTTTTTTTTTTTTTCTCTTTTTCACAATCAAGAGAAAAAAAATTCTACCTTTACTTTAAAATAATAAAAATTTGATTTCTATTTTTTAAAAATTTAAATCTTAAATAAAGATCATTATTTATATATATAGAAGCACTTAAATATAAAATAGAATATATTTTACATTTTTATAGTTACAATATATTAACCAGAATTACAAGATCAATATTCAAATTGAAAGAGTATATTATTATCTTCTCGCAATTATTAATATGTATCTCTTTAAAATCATAAAAAAGGAAGCAGAATTTTCATTTCCATTCTTTGAAGTGTCTATAATAATAATTCTTCAACCATTACATTATATTATACATAAATTATACATACATTAAACATATACATTTACAATAATGACGCGAATGTCTTCGACGAATAACGCAATTACGATAAGAGAAACGTTTTAGAGAAATGTTTATCTTCGATAATTTAGGAGTAATTTTTCATTGTCGAGTGTATCGTTAAATTCTTCGCGGTGTATGATTTATCACTGAATGCTTTTAAAACCGATGGCGGACAAGTGCATAAACGATCGAATGCGAGTTCGAGTGTCCTCAACATTATGGCGAAGCTTCTCGACATCCATTTTTATTTAATCCGACGGTTAAGTCTATTTAGCCTCGTCTGGAGAGTAGGCACCCTCGAGAGGAGGGTGAATTTAGTTTGAAGAAAGTTCTCCTCCGCTTCCTGGTCTGTCTGTAAAGTTTCTTCATGCCTTTTTAATAGTTTTGCAACGTGACGAATTTTAAGGACTCGCGTGAATATAATAAAAATATGATAAATGTAGACAGTTGATTTTAATACGTTTTTACCTAACGTAATAAAAATTCACATTCTTATATTATAAATGACTTAAAATCACTCTTAAAATTTACCTTACAATTATAACACAATATCTTTACTTTTTACTTGGAATAGATGTCTCAGAATTTCATTAGAACAAATACTTCAAATTATAATAATTAAAATTCAAATACTAAAAGTATAAGAATAGTTAATATACAATGAGAAGCATTATATGCACAAAATTCTAATAGAAAATC
>NW_006263383.1:874456-874957 GCF_000469605.1 Apis dorsata
GAACATAAGAAGAATCAAAAATGACAATTGCAAATTATAATAATTAAAATTCAAATACTAGAAGTATAACAA
This sequence comes from Apis dorsata, assembly GCF_000469605.1. Lineage (NCBI taxonomy): Eukaryota > Metazoa > Arthropoda > Insecta > Hymenoptera > Apidae > Apis > Apis dorsata. The sequence continues at coordinate 874,529 of NW_006263383.1, forward strand.
TGAGAAGCATTATATACACAAAATTCTAATAGAAAATCTAACATTGAAAACAAGAAAAAGAACATGAGAAGAATTAAAAATAATTGCAAACGAAACTTTTCAGAAGAATTGTATTAAAATTCTATGTATTGACAATAAGGAAACACAAGCAATATCTTCCAAAATTTTTCTTATATATCATACTTGACCGTAGCAATTTTATCAAAAATACCAATTAATTCGAGATTGCGAAGCATTAAAGTCGTATATAATCGAGGAAGATCGTAAAAAAGGAATCGAGAAGAGCTTAACGAAGATACTTGTTTGGTTTTCCTTTGAAACAGATAACAGACTGTTTATTAAAATGGAACACCGGTTATCTTTCGTGTTTCCTGCTGGTCAGATAGCTGCAAATTACCGGTTTCGATCGTTTTTTTTTTTTTTTTTTTT
>NW_006263383.1:875324-877175 GCF_000469605.1 Apis dorsata
CTTCCTCCCTTCTTTTCTTCTTTCGCCATTTCGCATATTAGCGCGTGTTAACTTCGTAAGTTGATTGTTCAACGAGTGTTCTGTATTCTATTAACGATGGGTAATTGCTAATTATGGTAATTAGCAAATTGTAACGCGTGTTGCGGTCTCGAGGGTAGACATGATGGCGGAACGGCGATTATGGACCTGTGTCGAAACGGACAACAAGATTAACGTTTTAAAGAAAATTATAGGTAGTTTTAATGTACGAGACATTTGAAGATAAAACAAACAATTACGTTTCTAGTAAACTTTTGAATTTTTAATCTCATTAAAAAATACGTATAATTATATTATACTATATACTAATTATTTTAATTGATTATATTATATTATTTAATAATCATGATATATTTTCAATATACATATATCTAATTATATGTAATTATATGTTGCAATATATCAGTCATAATATAATATGATTTTATTAAATGATGTAAAATAATTAGTGAGCTGGTCAGAATTAATATTCTGGATTAAATACTTTTTTCTGCTTACTAAGAAATATTGGAAACGATAAAATATATAATATTATAATTAGACAAATGTTTACGCGAAATAAGATTCGTATAAACACAATTATCTAAATGGAACAAATTTTCTAATGTGAAGTATCCTACATAGAGATAAAATAGAAGAGTTAAGGAATAAAATGGAACAGAAATATACGGAAAAAAGTGAATTTGCTTTGGTCAGCTACATTCACGGAAGCAGCCACTTGTAAAATAACAGCAGCATCTGTTCTTGCATCCCAGGTCCTTGATACGTATACCGAAGTGATGGAGATGAAGTGGAAAGAGATTTTTAAGATGAAAGCAAGAATGTCGTTCGTCTGTATTTTATTGCGACGATATTGTTGGCTGGAAATGATTCATCGACGATATCATCTACTTTGGTTTACGATGTATCTGAAAATGATCGTGTTAACGATATAACGAAGAGGCTCTTATTCGACTAGTTATCTTAAAAACATGGATTCTCAATCTGTACTTCCAATAATTTTTTACATCACAATTTTTAATTATATAAGAAATTCTATGCTATATCTCAATTCCTTTTCTTTTTTATAAACTTATTTAAAAAAACAATCTATGAATATTTCAATATATGAGTATTTTATACGATTAAATTGAAATTATTATTCATCCTGATATTGTTAAATTCATAATATCATAATATCATACATATTGATATTATGAAAGGTTATTGATTCTATGAAAGATTATGAAAGGTTATATTGATTTTATGAAAGGTTAACGTCACAAATTAATTATCCATTCCAAAAAAAAAAAAACGATAACTATCCATCATCACTCACCATCCTCCGATCTCGAATCAAAAAAAAAAAAAAAACTTTCCATCTTTCAATCGACTGCCATCAATTCAGTCATCGCCCATACATATCCAATCCTTCCTCTCGATTCATTCCTCCAAATAAAACTTGAAACCCTGCCAAAAACTCTCGAGCCATCCAATAACCGACACCTTCCACATCAAAAAGAATACCAATTTTTCTCCAACAATGCACGCATCGCCGCCTCCATCTTTCTCTCTTTCTCTCTCTCTCTCCATGTCTCTTCCGCGCGAAATTCTCCAAGCGTAATTTTCTCCGGCAGCGGCAGCTGGCCCCTTCGAAACGATCGTCTGTGCAGCAGTGGCCGCAATCGTTGGGAAGAGGCGCGATTACGCGAATCGAGATCCTTTGGAGGTGGCCAGAGGGGTGGTGGAGGGGAAGAAAGAGAGAGACAGAGAGAGAGAGAGGCGAAGGCAACGGCCGCGTATCGATCTGATGCGTGATGCTGGCGAGCAGAG
>NW_006263383.1:877639-883597 GCF_000469605.1 Apis dorsata
GGTGTGTGTTGGTTGGGGTTGGCTCGAGTGTGTTGGGGCGAGATTGTGCGGGTCCCAGACGCTCGAGAGTGGACCTGGCTAGGATAGGAGGAATATATGGCGTTGGGAGAAACGTCGATGGTGCGCGGGGTGAACGCGAGAATGGGCTGGAAGGTGTGCCAGGGGTGTTTTCCTATAGCAATGGAATTGGATGGAAAACAAATAATTAAAAGAATAACAATTGGAATAATTGTTCAAGTAATTTCAATATTATGATTTTTTAATGAAAATAAATTTGAAAATTTATTTAAGAATATATTTAAAATAATATAAATTGTTAATGTTGAAATTATATATAATAATTATTATATATATTATGGAATGAAATTGAAATTATTTGCATAAAAAGAATTTGATTCTTGAAATATAAATGTTAATCATGTAGAAATATTAATAAATTTAAATTTATTAATTTTAATAAAAGTAAATAACTTTATAATTGAAATTTAAATTCAATGCACTATTCTGGCACATAAAATTTTAATAAAATTGATTTAAAATTTAAATTTTTGAAATGTAGAGTAATTGTTAAAATTAATCTAGTATGGAATTTTTTTTTACTTTTTTAAGATGAATAAATGTGGTTACTTTTATTTTGAGAAAATATGAAATTCCTCAAGTTATATATTAAAACATTCTGTATGTATTATCGTCTATAAGTATTCAGTTATTCATTTTCAGTTGAAAGAAATAGAAAATATTATTGAAACAATATATATAAAATATACATATAAAATGTAATTGAAGTATGAAAGATAATGATAACTGAACAAAAATATAAAAATTGTTTAAAGCAATTGCAAAAGATATATAAATCAATTTTAAATAATTTATTAAAAAGTTATGGAATGAAATGGAATTCAGAAACAGTCTTGAAAAATATTTAGAAAGATATATTTTTCTATTGAAAAAATTTGTTGTTAGTGAACATATTAACAAAATAATTGAGAATTTAAATAAAAATGTAGCTATATAAATAACAAATTTTTAATTCAAATAATACAAATTAACAATTACTCCACTCAACAAAAATTTAAGTTTTTTTAATCCTACTTTACCAAGTTTAAAAATACTCATGGACAATAACATATACACATGTATTCCTCCCTCACTATCAGAGAGAACTCTTGGCGAGGATTCGAATCGACCTAGCCAGAGCACGTCGAGAGAGAACCTACCCCTGCCTCGTCGTCTCGAGGGTAGAAGAAAAGAGACGAACCTATAGAGGAGGAGAGATTGGGGTGAGGGGGCGTGTCATTGCAGTTCTGGCACAGCTGTGTCTGCAGCTTCCCAAACCAAGGCGTAGTAGAAAGCTTTCTCTCCCTCTCTCCTTTCTCTTTCTCTACCTTTTCTCCCCTCATCTCTTTTCTTTTTTTTACTTTTAAAATAGAACAGCTTTCTTTTCTCTTCTTTTCATTCAAAAAAGTCACCTTCTTTCTCCTTATTTCTCTCTACTCTTCTTTCATTAGTTTCCTTTCTCTTTCCATCTTTTTCTATTCTGCTTTCTAAAATAGTTAGATTTCTTTCTCTGTCTCTCTTTTCCTCTCACGAATAGCATTCTCCAGCTTCGTCTTTGCTCTCCGACACGTAGAACTTTACCATTTCGCCGTCTGGCAAGATAATCTACTCTCTCTTGACTCCACCTACATCTTCGAAGGAGAATCGAGATTCGCTCTTCTCGATCCTCTCGTTTACTTTTTCATGTATCGTTCTCCTTCGTAAAACGGTTTACTCTTAACAATTTTTTTTTTCTTTTTGAAAAGCACTGATGCAGGTGCGGCGGAAAAATAGTAACTCTTTGGATTCTGAGAAGAAAATATTAAGCGAGTCAGTGGGAATGCCAACTTTCTCAGAAATAATGCTTCTATTTTAATGCTTTTCTCTTGTCGGTGAAATTGAGTTCTTTTTTGCACGACCTGGATTAAATGCTAGAAATTTTCTGCGCCTGAAAGAAAAAGTATATTAAGAAAAGATGAATAAAAAAAATATTGTAGCTATACTGAAATTATATAAATTTAGAGATTCTTAAAAATAGTCACTATTATATATATATATAATCTAAATATTATTACAATTAATAAATTTCTTTTTTGAAAATAAATTCCCCTGAACTATTTTTTAAACATATCACACATTTATCATTCACAATATGTATAACAGAAAAGTACCAAGATCTTCTATCTACTTTACCTAAAAATATTCAACAGTAGAATATATCATTCATTGCCATTTTGGAAACAAGTGACCCGTACAATGTAGAACAATCTATCCAAATTTCACACAATATAGAATAATATATCTTCTTGTATTACATTTTCAAGTAAACATATCCCCATAACCAAAATTTCAAATTTATAGTTCCACTTATACTCATATACAAACGAAACAGAATGTTTTCAAAACACGACACGTACCATTTTCCTGGAATAATAAATTCCGTATCACATTTTCTTATTCCAAGAAACGTGTGTATCATTTTTCCAATAAAAATAATAATCGAACCATGGAATTCTTTTCATCGAGCAGGAAGAATGCGTGGCAACAATAGCCGGAAAAAATAAAAAATTTTTTTGTCGGAGATATTATTCCTCGAAATGAAACACGTGTGTCCACGTGAGCGTGGATGCAGGTGCAAATCAGTTGTGGACTCCAATCAGGGACGTTCGAGGGGAAATTAGAATGAACGAGGCCATCGAGGAGGTTGGAAATTAACCGCGGTCTCCGCCATCTGCATAAAGATAGGGGGAGAAAGAAAGTGGGAAGGAGAAGACGATGAGGTCCATCCACGGGGTGGACTAGGAATGGGTCATTAAAGGGAGTCGCGTTTATCAGCATCGTATGCACGCGCTGCTCGTAAATTGTAGTTCTAGACGATTTTGAAGTGGCGGTCGAATCACATGGTTAACGAAGTTTGCTTCGCTTGGCGAAGATGGAGGATTTGCACGGATTTGTGATGTCGTTGGTTGACCCTTTGAACGAAGTTGAAACCTATTTGAAATAGAGGGGAACGTTAGTTAACCTCTATGTACATTCAAAGTGACATCTGCTGTGATTTTCATAGATGTAAAATATCATAGATGTAAATTACATGTGGATGTACTTACTTATGTTTGATGTCGTTGATTGGCCTCTTGAACGAGGTTGAAGTCTGTTTGAATTGGAGGATAACATTGATGAACTTTTGTGCATGTGTTTTCTAAAGTGGGCATTATTAGGTAGAGTATGACGATGTGTTATGATTTTCATAAATGTAAATTATGGGAATGTATATGTTAGATCCAGTTGATTGGTCTCTTGAAGTTGAAGTTTGTTTGAAGTGAAAGAAGACGCTGATTAACTTCAATATTTTCTCAAAGTGATCCCTGTTAGTTATAATATCATGCCGTGTTGAGATCTTTATATAGATTTAAAGCGTGATTGTACATGTTTGATGTCGTTGGTGACTGTTTGATAGAGGTTTGTTTGAAGACAGTTAACATCAATATATTTCCAAAGTAACCTTTCTTAGTTACGGTATTATACTGTATTATGATTTAAATTGTGCGAAATGTATATGTTTGATATTGTTGGTTGATCCTTTGAACGAAAAAATAAATAAATAAATAAATAAATAAATATTAAAATTTTATGAAAAATATAAAATGATCTAAGATCTATCTTCCAATAAAATTAATATTTTATCACTACGTGTAAATATTTCTTTAAAAACAAAACTTACCACAATACGTATCACAGATACGTACAAAAATGGGTAAACTAAGTAATATAACCACACTCTTCCAACATTCTTGTCCAACAACCGATTTCAGTCACTTCCAACCGAGGCTGCAATGAAAATTATGAGAAACAGTAATGCCATGCGGTGGCGAGATATTTTTACGATATTATCAGCGCAACGACGATTCGAATAATTAAACGCCACCGGCATGTAATAACTAACGTGCCGCAACGAGGATCCTTCCTGCCGCTAATAAACTTCGGTGCATAAAGAGGCTACTTATTCGAGCCACCGGAAATTGTTCGAAGACCGACCGATTTTCGTTATGGCGAAGGAATACCTGACGAAATCCGAGGTGGCTCGTCGTAAAAGCGAGTAGAGGCCGAGAAGTATAAAATTGCTTATATTTTATAAAAGTCGAAGTGGTTCGACGTGGTATATACTGTATACAATATTTCTCTCTGAAGAGTTGTATTGGAGGAGAGAGGTAGAAAAAGGAAGGGAAAAAGAGTCTCAGGTGACACACGGTGAGCCAATGTGGGAAAGGAGGGTTGATACGAGATGGAGGGAATGCGTTTTCTCGTGAATAAACAACGTAGTAGTTGGTTCGAGGTAGCATGTTCAAGGAATGGTGAGTTGTGTGCATGTATGTACTATACTGTGGATCGAAAGTTTGAATTTAATATTCTACGGGATGAGGTGATTTGGGAAGTTGAACTGGAATATTGTTACCGAAAATTTTGTTAAATTTCTATGATGAAATTGAAATTTATGTATAAAGGTATCGAATCTCTCTGAAATGAAAACTACAGGAAATTGTATTTGTTGAAAGCAAAAGTTAATACTTATATATGTATTTATATTATGTACCAACATTTATAATAAAATTAAAATATAGATTTTAGTAGATATTATCTGATGAAATTTAAAAATATTATGATAAAAAATAAAATTTTAGACTTGTAATTACATATAAATTTCAATTTGTTGCTAAATTACTTTCATATAATTATATTCATATAATTATATTCATTATAGTCATTAAAGGACAATATTTGTAAAATATTTAATCAAGGGTTAAAGTAAAAATTATTACATTTACTTCAAAATTGAAGTTAAAGAATCATTAAAAAATATAAAGAAATTAAAGTTGATATTTTAATAATATTAATAATAATTATATAATATTATTTAAAACATTAACTTAAATAAATTTATAGCTATCTTCTAATCTTTTAACTTGACTTTTCTCAATTTTAAAATAAATACAATAATTCTTCTAATTATTTCTATTAAATTAAAATATTCTAATAATTTTATTAGCTTAAAAAATTACTCATTAATCGATAAGTAATAGAAAATTCAACATACCATTAAAAACAAATAAAAAAAATAATAAATTATTGTATCCTCGTCTTGGAAGATATGGTACTTTTATTATAGTCACCAATTGACCATATACACAGTATAGAACAAGTCGAACCGTCGCCTCCGAGTCGAAAATGCCGCCGCGTAATTTGATCGAGGCAGGAAACAAAGAGAGGCATTCTTTTACGGGTAGAATAGTGCCACTTCCGATGAATTTATGGCGGTTAGGGCGAGCACGATAAGATTCTCAGAGCGTAATCAAAGTTTCCGCGGTGATTCGAAACGCGGAGGCGTCCGTAGGACCACGCCACGATGCTTATTAGATTCACGGGGCTATTTTCAGCCGTTACGCGGCCGACCAGATGTTTTACGCTCGCGAGGATCGTGACGAGATTGTAGAGAAGGCAAGTGAGAATTTAAAAGAAGATTGAACGAAAAGAAAGAGAAAAAAATTAGGGTAAACGGTCTAATCTTGTTGATTTCAAAAAGGGAATGAATAGCATCGCCGTTTCGTGTATAGAACTTCAATTCTTTCGAGGTTAATTGAACGTTATGCTTCAAAATAATTTTTATGTGGATTTTAGAATTTTTATGATATTTTTAAAGTATTAGATGAGAAATTTACCTACCTAGAAACGAGATTTGAAATTATTGATATTATTTTTAATTCATTTATTACATTTCATATTATTATAACGTTATTTTCGTTGCTAAAAGAAAAAATTCGAAAAGGATTAATGGTAAAATTTACGTAAAATGAATTTTTCTTAATATCTTGGTATAATAATTAAAATGTTTATAATTGTTTTGAATAAATAGATATATCAATTTAT
>NW_006263383.1:883988-889385 GCF_000469605.1 Apis dorsata
CATAATTGATAGAAACAAAAGTCACGACACCAATATCAATCTCACACGACAATCCACCCTTTTTTAATCAACATCCAATCCCCAAAATCCTTAATAAACAAAATCTATCCCTCGATAGAATGTTTTCAATCGAAACAATAGGCACACATCACTCCCAGGAGAAATAAGAAAGTATCAAATACGAAAGAAGCGCCACCTATCCATTTGTCTCCTGTATTAGAGAAGAGAATGGGCAAACACTCTATACAAAGTTATATCAACCTAGACGAATCAGGATTTAATATCCACGCAAAGAAGCGTAACATTACCTTCTAAACAATCAGCTCGATCTATTTGACGATGTGTTTTTCCTCTGATCGTCACGTATCGCTCGTTTTTCTCGAAATAACAAGATGTAGTAGTGATGGTTTCGAAGCTTTCCAATTCGTCGGAATATCTGGTCCTAAGATCATCTTCTGAATTAATCCGTTACATTTAGATGATGAATCCCATTTTCACTCGTTGTATATGATCTTTTACAAGATGGACCATTTTTCGACCACTTTGTAGAATAGTGTAGAACCACTTAACTATAATACTTTTTTGATTAATCTTTTTGAAATGTTATTTTAAATGTAAACAGAAAGATAAAAATAATTTTTAAATCCACGAGTTACTTTTTTAAGGTTATTGAAAATTTTCACTACAATTCACTTAACACTTAACAAGTTATATTCTCTACACATTTTCAATTATATGAATTTGCGAAAATTATTCTTCGATCACAAACACAAATCGAATTCACAAATACACAAGAATCGTCTATCTTCTATACGCTATATATTTCCAATGTACCATATTTGACGCCATTGCAGCGTAAACCTCGTACCACCCCCGCAATCCAATACAGAAGAGTTGGCGGCGTGGAACGAGTTTGAAACGGGTCACCACGGTGAAATTGGCTCGATATCGTAGAGTGGTGGCACGATAACGCGAGCATAATTGCATTGCACGCGAGTTCAGCCGCGGACGAGCATAATCCACCTACCATTTCCACCCCCGCAATCGGCGCGATGGGAGATCCGGTGAAATCACAGAGGGTGGAGGCGGGGGTGGCGTATGAATGGCCGTCTCCGTGACTCGCGTATAATCTATGTGTATTCTACTATCTGTGTGTACGTTTAGGAAACAAGTTTTCATAGTTGTGCGAGGCAAAAGCGACAGACAGACTATACGTGTTCCCTCTTCTCTTCTATAATTGCAACCAACCCTCTTTTGTTTCTCTTTTGTTCCTCCTTCTCCTCTTCTTCTTTGCGACGAATCTCTCTTGTTTTCATCTTCTTCTACCGTGTTTTTTTTCTTCTTTCTCTCGCAAGAAGTCTTCGTATGTTATTTACCGTATTCTTCCCGTTTTTACTTTTTCCTTCTCTTTATAATAAATCTTTCTCACCTCTCTCTTCTATTTCGTTTCGCCGCGCTCTCCCTTCTCATTCTTCCTTTTTCTTTCTCTCTCTCTCTTGCTTTTTTTCTTACTCTTGTCTCTTCTGCATTCTTCTCCTTTCCTCTCTTTCTTATTTCTCTCTTATTTCTTCCACCAAATTCCACTCTTTCCCTCATCCCACCGCGTTCTTTCTTTCCTCCTCTATTTGCAATGAGTCCCTCTCGCACCTCGCCTCTCTCACCTCGTCTTCCTCACGCCTCACTACACGCCTGCACCACCGTTCAGTTTCCACGTTCCACAGACAATCCAATTTATACGTCGGATTATTCGAGGGGTGGCTTCGAACCACCCCACCCCAAACCCGGTTCCAGCCACCATCATCCCTGCTGCTCTCATCCCTTCCATCTATGAATCGCGGAATGCTTGGCTCCGAGAGGAGAGATATACTTTCTCTCTCTTTCTCTATATGAAAGACTAAACATGGCCGATTTCCAGCTTCGACTTTTGCCGCCAGCTGTGCCCGATGAAACAGTTGCAGGATCTTTGAAGAGGATCTCTGTAAAGAAGGAAGAGATGAAGAAAAGTTAGATCAAGAAATCATTGACATTTTTTTTTTATGTTTTATTTCTCAAATATTCCTTGCATGAAAAATATCAATCGATCAAACGTAAGAAATATAAAAATCAAATTTCACCCCCTCCCTTTAAAAAAAAAGGGGAAAATATTCAGCTCGATACAATTTTTTAACTTTTAATCTTTCCTATGGTTATTAAAGTGTATTACTTTTTTTTTTTTTTCTTTTTTAATAACTTAATCAAACTTTCCTCGCGCGGAATATAAATTGACCACTTGCCACCGATATTTAACGCGTCACCCCCAAAAACTTTTTCCCCAGAAATTTTAATATTTCACTCGAACTTTCGATCACCTTAACACGAGTGGACGTTCCAAACTTTCCAAACTTTCCACGAAATCGTTTCCCATCCACTTCCACCCCGCCATCCCCTCCACAACAACTACTTTACACCCAGGATCGCGCAACACCGTATTTCCGCGATTTTGTCCAGATTCGTCGCCGATTCGAATAAATTATTTACGACGATACGTGGACGGCGGCGGAGTAATACCCCCTTATCGGCCATTATCCTATAAAACGTGCATGTTTATAGACTACCGCCGACATTATGACACGTCGCCCCTGCGCCCTTACTTCCTCTTCCTCCTCCTCCTCTTCCGTCGCGTTCACGCCTCAATCCTCGCAACATTTTATCGTTCACTGCCCGCATTTTTTCCATTTCTAAATCTATTTTTTTTTTTTCTATAAATGAAATTAAAATTTTGTAACAATATGCGGCGACGAGATAATTAAAAGAGACGAAAGAGACAGGCAGAATTTTATTTTATACGGATCTTGGAGAGATGTGAATTGTAAATAAAATCGTACTATTTTCTCGACTAGCCCATATCCCCATAATATGTAAATCGAATACCGATCGATAGATGTCGGGGTTATCGACTTCTGTTCTACCGTTCGAGCAAACATGTTTGGAAACGAAAGAATCGTGCAACTTATATCCACGATACATCCATAACATCGAAGTTGCATAAATAAGAGGCTACAGGGATAAAATCCTGAGAGAGAGAGAGAGAGAGAAATCCGCTTCTGGGATCAATTTTCGATTAACGGCTTGAGGCAGAGTCAAATTTACGATGCTTCTTCTTCTTCTTTGCTTTGCTTGCCGAGAGGAATGAGGAATTTTTTTTTTACAGAAGTTTCCACTTTTTTCTACATTTCTTGCGTTACCTGAGAGATGTTCCTCAGCTGTGACGAGATGAAGCTGCGTGTTACGGGGATTATTGATCGTGGCTTCGTGGCCGCGTTTGCGGTAGCTCAAGAAACGGCCCCGCTAGTTTCCACAGATTCTCGTGGAATAAATATCGGATCGAAATCGAGCTCGTATTTACGAGCAGTTTTTATTTATACTCGATGATACTCGGGCAGCGATTTTCTTATTTTCAAAATGATGTATATTTTTCGATTGGAATTGCCTGATGGAGCCTGTCAACGATGTGACGAGTGGAACGTTAACGGATCGAAGGGAAAAATATATTTGCAGAGCCAATATTTTCAATAATGAGCGTAAGGAAAAATAAAAATTGCATCGAAATAAATTAAAATCTTCCAGAATTCTTTCAAAAATTCTTAAATATCTTTTAAACGAATCGAAAAAATGAAATTCGAGTATTCTCGCTTCAAAGTGAATGAAAGGGATCGTGGAGAATTGGTCGAAGGAATTACTTTAAAAACGCAATTTACGCATTCACACACGATGACTGATAAATCCTCGATAACGCCGTCTCGTTTATCTAGAATCCATTTTTCTTGGATGGATGGATCGATGGAAAGATTAAATTATCTTCGACTGCTTATCGTTAATTTTGAATTTAAATTTGGACTTACTTATTTTGGATTCATATTAAATAATCGTTGAAATAACTGGTTTCAAAATAAATTTTAAACAGATAGACAAATATTAGATTATAATTTCATATATTTCACGCTCTGAGTGAAACAAAAATGTAACATTTCGTTTCCCGTGCATGCGTTAATTATTTCGCAATTATATCTATAAAATGAAATTACGATACTATCCTATGTATTTTCGAATAATCGCCACAGATACGAACTAAATCATAACCTTACATCCAAATTCCAATAATAAAATTCGCCTAACAATATCATTCCTCCATTTTCTAATTCGAGATAACTTTCAAATTTATCCTATCCTATCTGAAAATATATATAAAAGCAATTCTCACATTCATCGATGAGAAGAGATGATAGAGAAAAGGAGAAAAATTTATTTAATTATCTCGAAAGAGCAATATGAATCGTCCGCCGGAAGAGAAATATTCCAAGACGCATCCCAAAGTGTATACCATCGAGAAAGAAATTATCGTTTATAATGTCGCCAGTGTCGTTCACGACAATGCTAATTATCGAGTTTTATTGGCTACCGTGAGCAACTCGGACATTTTCCGTGAGAGAAAGGAGGGAAGGAAGGAAGGAAGGCAACAAGATAAAGCACGCGGCTCGATAATCAGCCAGTTTCGAGTTCATTATCATTGTTGATCGTCGTTGTTGGCCGGGGATGATTTATACCGAGTTAATTAATTCCATGCACCGAGAAATGTTCGCACTCTCGTCACGAACTTTCGTTTGCACAAATAATATTTGCGCTTACGAATCTGTAAATATTCGTGTAAATAAAGTGTACGTTGTTAAGAATGATAATTTTTATGTAATAATTACCTTGATCAGGTTTGCAATAAAATAACGTACAAAATAACGAAAATATTTATAAATAATTCCCCTCTCGTTCCTTTCTTAGTTGGAAAAGAACAGTTTCAAAATTTAAATTAAAATCATGCTTTCTCGTATATCACGAGTTCGAACAATCAAGGAAATTCACAAAGTTATATCTCAATTTTGGAGGATATATTAGGAGAAGCAATATCTATATAATATTCGATTCCAATAAAAATTCGCGGAAAAATCTAACGAATGATATGAACCTACGAGAAATTTTAGAGAAACGAAAAAAAGAGTTACCTCGTTTAGAGAGGCAAAATCTAATGATTCAATTCTGATAAAAATTCGCTAATAAAATTATTGGTTCCCCTCGAAAAGAAAAAAAAAGGAAAAATATCTCGTGATACCTGTGCACGAGAAGTTAACAGGCATGGCGCGCACCGAAAATGGCAGCTGTCTCAATGGCGGCGTAACAGAACTGAGGCGGAACGTGCGTCGCGAGAGAAGCGTTCGAAACAAAGCGTGTTTCCAAACATCGCGGCCTCATACGAAAATCGTTCATAGGAGAACGTGTGTAAATAATACGCACGGATATACGAATATAAGCGTTGACACGGATCCCCCCCACCCTCCCTTCCCCATTGTCGATTGTTTGGCAATGATT
>NW_006263383.1:889584-893203 GCF_000469605.1 Apis dorsata
TGTTACGCTTTCTAACGAGATGTAATGGGCGAGGAGCGTGTTAAGTGAGGAAAACATTTGTTATATCGAGTACGAGCCGTTTGTAATTCCCTGACTCGGATTTTGGAAGCGGGATAAGAATTGGTTTGTGCGTAGGTGAAATAGAAAATCTGAAGTAGGAAGAGCGATGAGAACTTAATCCGATCCGTTATTATCCATTTGTATAATTAAGCTGTTAAAATGGTAATACGCTTATTAACTATCGTTATTTACGCGAATAATATTCATGAAAACTAAAACGATTATCATTGAATAATAGTTGTACAAACGATGCTACCTATTTCTTCCACTTTGTTAAAATTCAACGAAGCGTTAAAAATCGTTAAAATTAACCAATTATCGAAATAAAAATAAAATTATGATTTTTCTCTCTTAAATTTGCCTATTAAATTTGCCTCGCATCGTAATCGCACGAATATACGTATACAAGGTATAAACAAGAATAAGACTCTCTTATAAACCTTTGCTCCTCTCTAATTCCACCCAAAAAAACAACTTCTTCTTCTACCATCCCTCCTCCTCCCCGTCTTGAATCGCGATTTAAACTCTTCTATTTAATCCGTTGGCAGTAAAGGCTTTCGCCTCTCTTACTCGAGGATCAATACTCAAGAGATCCCTGGAAAAGGGATCCGGTCGGACAAGCGCGATTAAAGCGTTTGCACACACATACACATCCTCCTTCCTCTCTCTTCACTTCTTTCAATACATACAAGCAACGATAAAGGAAGGCTTCGTTTAATTACGAGGCGAGGTAACGGCCTCGTTTTCGCGCGATCGAGAAACTCGGTTACGGGTTTATATAATAATGTGAAGCGGTAATTTAACGGTGGTCAGATCGGCCGTCCACAGATGGCGACGGTGGTCAGTCTAGGGGGCGCGATACGATACAGGAGACGGGTCGAATGAATTACGATTCGGGGGGAGGGGGGAATGAAACGTATTGTCTAATTTGTTTTTAATAATATTTTTAATAATAACCGTTGTTTTCATCAATCCTGAAGGAGTTGTTTTCGTTCCTGTTTTTGATATGATATATTCGAATTCCCGTAGATTCTACGGGATTAATTACGACGTAGATTATGAAAAATACTATAGTGCGAAGTGGCCAATAATTGTTGGGAATGAAATAAATTAAATGAAAAAAAATAGGATATAAATTTTATATTGCACGTTTTGTATCAGGATTTAAATTATTTTAAAAATTTAATATTGTCGAAAATAAGAGAGTTCAATTTAGAAATTGAATGTTAAATTTATTGATATCTAGTTCTTTTTAGAAATAAATTTAATTTAGATATAAAATAATCAATAAATTAAATTTAAGATATTGAATTTATTAAATTTCATATTAAAAATTTATGAGATGATCTTGTAAATTTTGAATAAAAATTTAATTTTAATAATTTAAATGTCATAAAGATAAATATCGTAAAAATGTTAATAAATAATTTAAAGCAACTTGACAATTGTTCCATTCTCGAATAGAATTCTTAATAAATCGATTTGAGGGAATTGATTATCAATTTGTATTATACATAAAACAACTTTTATCATTAAGATATCTTTCGATTGGACAACCATCGGACGAATAATGATTCATTGGATTCTGCAAAGGAACTTCGTTCTCCTCGATTTCTAGGACTCTAGATTGATTTGCTCGAATGAAAGTTCGAGACACATGCCGACGGTTCGCTCGAGCTTTCATAGATATGAACTGAACACGATTTTTGAAAATTTATCGACTTCGAATATATTACAACAAGAAGATCAACTGATAGAATTTTATATCATACCATTATCCACATTAATTATCTTTTCTTGACACTTCTTGGAGAGCAAATAAATGAAATAAAAATATTTCCATCGAAGATAACCTATTATTATTAAATATCGACACTTTCACAAATTTTTCACACACATCGTTTTATCCAATATACAAGTATTTTCGAATACCTCGTTCTTGAAGTCACTCACACAATCATTCACCACAACTTATTATTAACTTCAATTCATCTAAATATTCACGATTCGAGATGAGTAGCAACAAAAGAACGATGCGCTTTCGAAAACTAACCTATAAATACATAACCGTTCATAACGTGTGGCGTTTTCACGACATTTGAACGAATCTGGGGAAAGAATCGGCGTGTTTTCGCCTATTTTAACGAACAAATGAATCGAGCACAGATCTCGTTTTTACGGATGACGAGTTAAAGGAAAACGAGTTAAAGCTCGCGTCCAACCGAAGATTCACGATGAACTGAAACCGAAAGAGAGCAGGCTGCGGCTGAGAGGATCCGCGAGGGAAAGTAAAAAATTGACATTTCCTCTACGAAGAGAAGAGGAGAGGATCCCTGGACGGGCGGCGAGAGGCAAGGATGGAATGGAAAGGGTTCCTTGGAAAAAAAGGAAAACTCTTTCTTTCTTTTTTCTTCTTTACTGTTCCCCCCGGTAAATAAACAGCCCCGCTTTCTCCTCCCAACCCTTTTTTTAACCCCATCTCTCGCTTTACTTTCACTTTCCTCTTGCTGTGAGCTCACTTCTTTCCGCCGGATAATGGGAATATCTCGTCGATTCAACTCTTTTGTTGGGAAGAAGTCGTGGAAACCAATGTGAAATGGTCCGAGGGAAAAGAGAAAGCGTTAATTAACCTCTCGAAATTTCTCCAAACTTTTTCGACTTGTGTAGAAAATAACAGTAGTACAAGTTTTCGAAATCTTTTTTACAAAAAAAAAGAAATTTGTCGTTTATTGAGATTAAATCGAGCTTCAAACGAAAGTAAAGGCGATCGAGGATAAAAATGATTGTTCTCTCGTTTCAGATTACTGGCGCACGGCTGGGCCGCCGGACTTCGTCCATGAGGAGGTGAGTAACCACGAATAATAATAATTTCATTCGTAATTAACGGACTACTTTTACGCACTGTTGTTGAGAACGTATAAAAATCAAATTAAAATTTTCTCTCAGGTAATGAAAACGTATTCTCTCGTATTTCTATTCTACTACAATCATCTCGATCATCAATATAATCGTAAATTTCTAAACTGAGAAAACTTTTAAAATTACTTATACATACATACATACATACATCCAACATAAAATTCCTCATCACGATCCACTTTCAATTTTCCTTTTCTTCTAAAGATTAGTAAAAAAGAAAAAAGAAGAGACAATTCTCCATCGTATATAAACACATCTACACACACATACACATTTCTTTATCTATCTACCTTACTTACCTTCGCACGCGAAGGAAAGGAAGAAAAATTTCGCAAGAGAAGGAAAAAGCCGAAGTAAATAATAGCAGTGGCAGTATGTCTACCGCCGTGACGAGAGAAAAAGAGAGAATCCGTGAGGGGAATGGAGAAAAAGAGAAAGAAAGCCAGGTCTATATACGTGCAACAACAACACCAGGTATATAGATAAGAGGGAGCGTTTGCCTCGTTCTCGAAATACGAATGGCGAACCGTTCGCGATATCGGTTATTATAAATTACAGGGAGAGGGGGGAGGGGATCGTGACTACCCGCCGTAAAGGGTAAAGTAAAGTAACGAATTAACGGCTTGGGGAGTGTCGCGAA
>NW_006263383.1:893376-895145 GCF_000469605.1 Apis dorsata
TGCCGCGCTTGTTCCCGATCCGTCCCCGGTTCCCCTCCCTCCCCCAGAGGGGGAGGCCCGACCCGTTCCACCGATTCGTAAACGTGAATTTATAATGACGTTGTACTTTCCGGAGAATACCTATTACGAACTGCCTTTTAAGGAAGTTGTATATTACGCGTTTCACGGGCGTTCGTGCGTTAGCCGACAGCCGAGGGAGGGGAGGGAGGAGGGGGAGGAGGGTGTTTTCTTTGCTTTTTTTTTTTTCTCGAGAATTAAAATACCGGTCATCCGGTATTTCGCCATTTTCTCGTGTTTTTCTCGGATTCTTGGATCGAACAGAGTAGATAGGTTTTGGATTAGTCGAGAAATTTTTTTCCGACTCTTTTCGGCTCTCTTTTTCCTCCATGAATCCGTTTTGGAAATTTTGTTTGTTTATCCATGTCTATGGATATGTACGATGAAGAAAAGAGTGATTAATTTATGTTTGTAAATGTTAATGAATAAAATGGAATTTTTTTCTTTGAATATCCTTAAAGTTGCGATTTTATTCGATTTCTTTTATTTATTGCATTATGAAATGGAAAACTCGTACAATTTTTCTTCCAAAATAAAACAAATTTTACTATACAGACTCTTAAAAATTTAATTTACAAACGTCAAACTATCTTAACTCGAATTAAAATTTATTATTGTAGAAGAGAAAAGAAGAAAATTTCGAAAGAAATTTCTGGGATGAAGGTGAGGGTGAAAATTCGTAGAGAGGAGTTGGAAGAAACGCAACTTTCTCGGGACGAGTGTTTGTTCCAAATATTTGCAGAGTATTAAATCCGGCCGTCGAGGCGTCGGATCCATGTCTAGAGTATCGTTTACGCATAGTGCACGGTAGCTCTGAGAAACAAACACACTGTTAAGCGAGGTTTATTTTCGTTGTTGCTGCTTCTATGACGATGATATTCTTTAGACGATCAATGAAAAAAATTTTTTGGAAGCATCTCTCGTCTTTTCTATTCTAATTCATTATTTGAATTATATTTGAATTTTTGGACGAGATAAGATTGATCCCAAAAATTAATCGATTTCGTTCGAGCGAGTTATATTGAAAAGTTTTATTGTCACCGTATATATATTGCAAAATTATTAACGATATTGCAAAATAATTTAACGAGACGAGTTTAATTTATCTCTAATAAACGAGTCATCTTCGCAATACGAATTTTCATTCGCGGGACGATTCGAGGAACGAATTACACTCTTGAGAATTGCTGTTACCATAAAATAACTGCATAAAAAAGGGAGGGAGGGGAGATCGAAAGGCGTCGAGGAGGACAGACAGTCGCCATTAATATCGCCAAAGTAACGTCGTGAAATGACACATATAAGACACACACACGCGCGCAGTAAAGTACAAAACACCGTTCCTGTCTTTTTATCAACACGTTCTAATCCCGTCGTCGAACGGGCGGCGACGTTTTCAAACACACGATGCGCGTTTTACAAACGAGTTTCCTCTTCTTCTTGTTCTGCAAACATTTAGAAAGGAATCTTTCTCGGCCAAACGGCCAAATACCAGATGAAGAAACAAGCACGGGTGATTCCACTCAAAGAAAGCATAACATGTGGAAGATTTATATGTCTTTCGATTGCACAACATTCGTTTGACCTTTGGCCGACCTTCTGCTTTAACTTCGAATCGTATTTCTCGTAACGAGACAGCCCACGAAATCATCGGATTGAGATACGAGTTTCTCTCTCTCTCTCTCTCTCTCTCTCTCTCTCTCTCTCTCTCT
>NW_006263383.1:895227-896156 GCF_000469605.1 Apis dorsata
AGCGAGAGAACACGATTGATAAGCGAAGCGTGGATTTTGAAAAATGTGTTCAAATATTCGTCAAAATGTAATATTGTAAGGATAAAATTTATTTATTTATTTTTGGTACGTATTACATAAGAGGAGTGGCGAAAATTATTGTCGAGTTCGAGTGCATGTGCAAATGTGTTCGAATATTTAATTAAGAAGAATATAATCTGTGCATAAATTGATATAAAAATTTCACAAATAAAATTTTCACTGTATTAATCTGTATTCATTTTCAATTTCTATCCAGTTTCTATTTATAAATTTAAAATTTTTTTATAATAATAAACTTTTTTTCGTTAACATTTCTATCGTAAATTAATAAATATTATCATTAGTTTACAAAAAATTAATTCATAAAAAAAAGAAATATGTTCTCCAATTTCCAAAATATCGCGCTACTTTCCAAATTATTATTATATCGCTGCGCATCGATGACTTCTATCACAGAAATTCCGTCTGGCGCACGTACATTTCCATAAAAAACACGCGTAACACGAGAAATACGCGTTTGCATAAAAATTCTCGATCAATCGATAAGATCTGTATGGCGACCAGCCAACGATCGTGTTATATCCTCGATCATCCCTGGAACGTGTTCCAAAACTTCATCGTTGTAAGGTATCTTCACCGTCGACATAATTAACCAGGATGCACGTTTCGCATGTAAACACGCGAGAGGAGCATAGAGGTTCGTTTCCATTATTCGCGCAATACAACGCATGGTTCGATAGCACAGAGAGAGAGAGAGAAAGAGAACAGAAAGTGGAAAACTCCTCTCCTCTGTATCCCGCAGCATCCCATCATGGCCGACAACAACGCCCACCCCACTCCTCTTCTACTCGCCGGTCCAGCTATCCCCACCACTCGGCCTGGTCCAGGCTCGGCCTAACCTAACCCTC
>NW_006263383.1:896273-901767 GCF_000469605.1 Apis dorsata
GGTTAGAGCTCTGTTTCGCGCGTGGCGGCCATATTGGGTCGAGGGTTGGGCCATCGAAAGAGGCGGCCACCTGATTGGTCGGCAAGACAGAAATCTCTCGCGAGTTTCCACCGTTTCTCACTGTCCGTCTTTGTCTCTCGCTTTCTTTCTCGCCTATCTTCTGTCTCTATTCTCTCGCTATCCTTGTTGGACTCCTGTTCAGAATTCTCTCTGTCTCTGTTCTTTGCACGTACATATGTATATACGTAGAATGGAGAGAAAGATGGTTGGGCTCGTTGAACTTTGTCGAAACGCTTTTCCAGCTCCCTTTTGAATTTCAGAGCTTTTCCGAGGATCTAAGGTTTTCTGCCTTTTTTTTTCTTTTTTTTTTTATGTATACACATGGAGGGATGCAATTTTTCTTGAAATTTTTTCTAAAAAGAGGATAAGTGTTTGAAAGAAAGTTAGGTTAGGATTTTAGGTAACCTCGAAATATAATAATTTTTATTAATCATTATATTAATTTTTATTTAACGATTGAAATCAATAGAAGGTGTATTAATTGAAAGTGGAAGAGTGATTCAAAATTTTTTTGTCCAATAATATCCATATCCTGCAGTTTTAGTAGATTTACTTTCTTTCCAACTCTCTATTCTTAGGTTTCCTTTCTTATCGATGTTTTCTTCGTCTCTTATCGGTGGCTCGTAAAACACGCGAGTGGTAAAATTTTTTAAATTTTTCATAGGAATTTCCAACATTCCTCCGATAATTCTTTGCCTGATTTTGAACGTTTGAATAAAAATGGAAAAAAAAAAAAGAAGAGCTATAAGTAGTTTATCGAATATTCACATATATGTGATAAAATTGCATTTGAAAAGATTTCTTTTAAAATTTTTCCAAAATTTAAATTCTTGGAATTTCGAGGAATATCAAAATGAGTAAATTTTTCATTTAATTTTATCCAGGAAATTCGAGTGAAAAATTTTTCAAAAAGTTTCATAAAAATTTTAAATAGTTTATTCTTCAAATTTCCATCCTGGAATTTTTCTGTCTCTCGTCTCTCCGTATAATTTTGTACACTCGTTCGAGTAGAGATAAAAATAGAGAAGAAAGGAAGCGGAAGAAAAAAAAAAAAAGAGAAATAGCGTCGACGAGGGTTTCGAGAATGCATAATTCGATGCTGTTTTGTCCCTGGACAGACAGTTCGAGTGAGTTCAATGATCCAGATGCGCCTTGTCCGTGACGCAAGGTCTGCATACGCGATCATCTATGGCGAACGTAACCGTGCCTCGTCTCCTAATTTATTTAGGAAAAAATTTCTTTGTTTACATATTGATTTAATTTAGAAATACGAGAGAAACCTATCAAAAATAATACATTTATATTTTTGAAAGAATAATTAGAACGTACGTAAAGTAATTTACAAGAATTCGAATGCCTTATATCAATAAAATTTAGTTATAACAATTAACATAACTCGATTTGTTGTAAGTTTCTGCATAGAGTTAAATTTAAAAAATAAATTTTCTAAATTTCAAGCGTTCATGTAATTTCCTTGAAAATTTCGCGACTGGTCAGGGAAAAATGAAAAATTCAGGACACACCATGCAAACAATATAACCGTAAAACTATTCTACGGTTGTTTGCATCAATGTTCAATTAAAAATGTCTAATTTAACTGTGCATTTATAAAAGTTTTTTTTTTAATCCTTCAAATATGAGATTACCTTATTAGAATTAATCGATAATTTAAAAATGATTATTAGTAAACGAGGGTCGTTAAGTATACTAACAGCAGGTAACCAAATATCCAGGTATAGATACTTACTCTGGCCAAGATGTTCCATTCCTTTTGACAAGACGCCATAAACCGATTAACAACTGCGAAAAAAAAAAAATAGAAAAAAGTCACTTCTAGATTTTAAAATCACGAAATAGTACGCACTTGACCGCGATGTGAACTGACCGTTTTCGGTTCGTGCTTCTAGAGAAGAAAGTGAAATTCCATCCCTGCCCATTATCCACGGCCAACCCTTTCTTGACTTTCGAATTTTTAACATTTTTATTGCCAGAGTCTACTTTCACCAACCCTTTTGCCGATTTACAGACAAATAGGTCGACATGGCCTGTCTTCAACCCTTTTTTACGATTGCCTCTAAAAGAGAAAGTTGTACGTTCGACACGGGCGAAATAGTTACCTCCATCGTGTCTTGAGAAAGATTAAAGAGGGTGATTGAAACGAGATGACTTATATCTTGTTTGTTTCGTTCGGGTTTTATCGGCGAACTTCGTTCGAACTCGTAAACAATTTTATTTCGTGTTTGATGAATGATCTTATGCGAATTTTTAATCTGATTTGATTCTTATTTCTTTATCTCTTTAAAATTTTCTTTTTAAAATAAGTTTGATGTCGATTTACGATACGGAGATTAGATTAATTTGAGGATTTTGTGAAATTTTATTATTTACGAAAATTTAAAATGGTTATTTTTTCTTTTTTTTATTTTCTAAGGAATATTATTTTGTTAATTATTTGAAAAAACTTTCTTTTCGGAAATTAAAATTTCGAAGTTTCGAATAATCGAGTTTCGGAAAGTATGATTTCGTCGAGAACTAAAATTTAAATGAATTCTTCTGAAATTTCAAATTTTAATAAATTTTGATTTCTAAAATTTTTCGAACTTAAGCTTCAAAGTTTCAAATGGCAAATATTATTGATCGAAGAAATAGAAATTACTATTTTTTGTTTGAGATGAATGATATTTAATTCATATTTAATTATTAATTGCTTGAAAAAATATTTAATGACATAATATGTTTTATATTTTTTTTAAATTACATATATGATATAAAAAATTGAAAAACACGATTTAATTTCCATATGGTAGTAATATATTTGATATAATATATTAAGAAATATATTTGCTTGATTGCTTGATTGCTGATTGGAATAAGTAATTCTAAATTAATGAAAAAATCATTAATTATCTCTAAATTGTAGAAATATTGAAATAAAATCGAAAAAATATTGCTTGATATTATTTATATCAGCATATAAACACTATAATATAAAATTTATAATTTTATATTCTTAATATTAATAATTTACATTCGCAATTGAAATTATAATTACTCCGATATTTCATAAGAATTCATTGTTAATTTTAATTCTCGAATTGTATTTCTAAATTCTTTAATAAAAAATTTCAGGATCATTTTATATAATCTATTTGATAATCTTATTTTTCAAAATATCATAAAACTTTTCTATTTCCAAACGATTTTCATTTTACTAACAATTAGGAATTCGTAAAACAATATTAAGTTCAATAATATTTATGAAATGCCAACATAAATAAAAGATCGATAGGATTTCACATAATTCTTACAGGCAATTGCTATGCATCATATTGACAATTATTCTGTATAATCATTTATTAATTCAAATTCAATCTACAAACTTTAAATACTAATTTCATCAAAAAATTTTTAAAACCTATCTATTTTTAAACTTATTTTCTTATTTTAAAAATATTTCAATAATCAACACAATACAAAACAATCTACAATCATCCATAAAATCAACTACCTTAACCTCACTTATTCTGCATCGCAACTTACATAACCTAACAATTATTTCTTTCTCAAGTACACAAATCATAATTTACAACATCGATTGTTCATTTATTTTAATCTCACTTCCTTCTCTCGCAAGCAAGTAAACACATAACCTAACAAGTTCCATTAGTTTTAACAAGATATACAATCGAATTGTAATTCAGTCGTCGAATATAAATATGTACAAAATATAATAAATTACAGTTCCAATTTATGCAAGGCGATGATGTACACAAGTGCTCTAAACTATATTGGTAATAAAGATAGCTATCGCATCGTAATCCGTTTAAAATGGATTTACGATTACTGGCGGATATCAACGAGATCCATGATGACATCCAGCGTAGTTCGGTGTAGCCTCCTGTTACGTATACTGAAGGTATACCGGACAGAAATACACTCAGGATACATTCAGTATACGTACAGGGGGTTTCACATTCCTCGTCGAGATATGGCCCCAGTTATCACTATCCGAAAACACTTGCCAAGAATTGGATAATCCATTCGAAGACGTCATTTATGCATGATGACCTCGATTATTCCACAACACCATGCAGAAGAAACCACTGGAAACGAAGGTAAGACGATGACATTTATCGCTTGAAGATCGTATGCAATTTGCATATATAATTTAAACCTGAAAAAAGATTCAATGTCAGATGTTTCGAAAAACAATGAATCGAATTGAAAAATATATAATTAATAAAAGTGAAATAAATGAAGTACAATAGGAACAGAACGAAAATTCAGAGATACCTGTTCGCCCCGTCTACCATTATGTTAATCCGGTTGCCTATTATTAGGGTATTCGATGGTCTTTTAAAATTTTTCGTAATAATATCCTCAAGAGCCATATCCTCCACAATCCTAAACAAGATTGTTATTAATATGAAATCAACTAAAAACAAAAAAATTATAAACAATTAAAATTTTCATACTAACCTCTTTTCCGCCATCAAACAGCTTCTAATCCATTCTCTCTGTCGATGTATAGCTTCTAAAAAGTCCGTTCAGAATATCCATCGAGTTGAAAAATTTAGCATAGTCCAGCACGTTGAAAATTCAATTCGAATACGGCGGGTGTCATTCACTGAAAGCAGTCGGTTTCTCGAGAATGACAGCTCGGCTCGGTATACGTGCGACGAGTGACGTTCACGGTGCGCGACTCGTGTCCACGAGCCACGACTCTTAACAGAGACGGGACACCGGGGAGAAAGGAGAAAAGCGAGTCGTGGCTCGGAAGAATGCAGAAAAGAAGGAACGTACGTACGTACGATGTCCGGTCGGTGTCTATGGTTGAAAAATTTTACCGAGTGGTCTTCTGGTTGCGACACGGGAAAACAGAGGGAGGAAGAGGAGAGAGAGGCGTGGAGGAAGAATACGCGAATCCTTCGAAGGACGAGCGCGAAGTGCAGCGGCGGTTACGAAAACCGGTCAGTGTACGAGACAACCGTGGCGCGTCTGACTGACGACTGTCGGGCGTCTGGCGGCGTCGCGACGCTCCGAGGGCAGCGCGTCACTCGCGGCGCGATAACGAAAGTTCTCTCCCTTACTGCTCCTGAGCTTGCTCCCTTTCCCTCTCTCTGTCTCTTTCTCGCGCGCACACTTCTCCATTTCCCTCTCCCCTTATCCTTATTTCTCTCTCTTGCACCTTCTCTCTTCGTCCAGTTTCGTCGGTATGGTCGTTCCTTAGAGAAATACAGAGCGCGAGGATCGCAAAGAAGTGTGTACACTGTGATCTTCCGGTGTGACGTTGGCCGAAAGAAGAGTTAACCAAAGAGAGAGAGAGAGAGAGAGATAGAGAAACAGAGAGAAAAGTTGGGATCGAGCTCGCGACGTCGACGCCATACGGCGTCGCTCTGCGCCCGGCTGCGCCTAGGGACGCTGGCTTCGTTAT
>NW_006263383.1:901866-911467 GCF_000469605.1 Apis dorsata
TGTATTGGTCTTCACCACTGCGCACGTCGATGCATATACATTCTACGGTTACACATACATATGAGATATATAAAGATGGGGTGGTATAGTGGAGTTAGGGAGGGGCGGTTTCTGATAACGCGCAGGGTCGATCAACCCTTCTCTCTCGTTCTCGCTCTCCCTCTCTTCCCTCCAAGTAGTATTCGCTCTTTCTCTATCTATTTTTTATTTCCTCTTTGTCTCTCATGTATAGTCTCAGTTTCGTCGGTGAAGCTTTCGTTCTTTCTTTATCTATCTTTATGCAACCTTCGTCGCTGGAACTTCTTTTCTTTTTGTCTCTCTTTATACTGTCTTCGTCGTTGAAGTGACATTTCTTCCTTCTTTATCTCTTTTGTATGATCTTTGTCGCTAAAAAGTTGGACTGTATATACTCTTCTCTCTCCTCGGTCATCCTATTCAATTTGTTTCATCTCTTTCTCTCACCTGGCGATTGGTATTCGTCCACTTGCTCAGGGTCGGCCAACCCCTCTCTCCTTGCATCTTTCTCCCGCAATCAACCTGCTTCGCTCATTGCATCCTTTTCCTTTCCTAACTCTATGCAGCTCGCTTTGTTATCTGAGAACGGAATCGAATTACACCTTTGTAGCTGTCCTTTTTCCTGTGATATGACTGTCTCTCTCTTGACCCGGCAGGGTCAACCTACCCCTCTCCATCGGTTCATCCTCGTCCACTTATCTCGCTCGCTCTTCCATTGTGTTTCTATAGTCCTTTTCTCCTTCCTCTCGGTGGCCAGTCGAGCTGCGCCATCCCTACAAATGCGAGTCGGTGTAGAATTTGATTTTACAGTGTCTGTGTGCGATATCCCGGCACAAGCCTCCCCTCCACATCGAGATCGGCGTATAGACCGAGCTTTGCGCTACCCCTGGACAGAATGTAGCGTAGCCTGGCGCCACCAGCCGGCTTGAAACTTGAAACATTTTACGGTAGGTTCCTAACGTTTTTATTAGACTTCGTCTCGCGAAAAACGAAACCACGAATCGGTCTATCCTCTGTTTGTCACTACCGTTTTTATTCCATCTCATTCGTTTTCGAATTGATTTTTATTTGGTTGAAGTCACTTTGGCCATTTTCAAGATTTTTTTCTTGTGGAATCATCTTTATAGATTTTTCTCCTGGTATTATTTATCTGTGAACATTGAATAAATTTTATTAAACGTCAGTTTGATTTGTGTCGTTGATTAAAAAATAAAAGAAAGATTTTTTTACTAGATAATAAAGTGTCGAGGGTTGATCAACTCAAATTTATGTTTTTATTTGTTTCTTATTATCTCTGTGACGACAGTGCGTTTTTTCCACGCGATAAGACAGTTGTCAAACCACTTTGCGGGGGTTGAACGACGACGGTGAAAGAGAAATTACTACCGGTCTTTGAACAAGCAGCATGAATGTTGAAAATTTATCGGTTACGAAGGAATTTAGATGAAAAAGGGATTTGGCCGCGCACTGAGAGCCACACTGACAAACGACAGGTCGTTACATCGCAGATAAAATTCCACGAGATTAGAATGCCTCTTAGGTTACAAGATATCTAGAGCGTCTGCCGTAAATATAGCAGTGTCTTCCTGCTAATTAAATGCTTGGATCATTGCATTATCTCCTTCGAATAACCCAGTCCAACCCCAAATGTTAATTTCCTCTCTATGTAATTTCGTGAAAACGGTGATGTAAAGATGGAATAACTTAATTTTTAAATTGAATCAAACTTCAACAAATAATATTCTTTCATTTTTTTTTTATAATAAACAAAGATATTTGATTATTCTCTTTTTATATTCTATTTTATAATGTAATATTGTATATATTTATACATTTTCTATTATTTTTCATAAAATATGAGTTCGTAATATATAAAACTTTTGAGAATATTCTTTAAAAATAAACATTACATTAATGATTATCAAAAAATTAAAATAATTCAAATAAATAAAAATAATTCCAATAGTAAGAAATACAATTCGAAAAAATTCGAAATAAATTTCAAAGAAATTCATGAAAGTTTTACTCTTAAATGGATTCACAATTATAGATTTCGGTTAGTTTTTCGAAGTTCGATTATTGAACTTCGTTCGACTACCTTGTTAGCTGCTGCCATCTGTGGCATGTGCACCGCACCATTCGTTCGATTCCTGATGATTCTTTTGTAAGTATATATAGCTGTACCGTCTTATTCTTGTCATCCACATTCTGATACATTTCTTATATAATGTAGAATCGAAAATTTTAATCAAAATCTTAATTAGAGAAATTATATAACTTCAAATATATTTTAGAATATTTTCTGTAGAGAAATAATCTACAAAGAATAATTTTTAAAAAAAATTGTTCAATAAAGATATTGTCTAATTCTTGTAAACTAAAGTCAATTGTTGAATAGTTTTTTATGGAGAGATAATAAAAGAAGAAAAAATATTTTTAGATGATTATTTGCAGGTATACATCTACCTGACATCTTCAAATATATTTTTAAATTTCTCTTTATAATCAATTTTTCAATGAAAAAATTACTCAGAGAGTTTAGACCAAATTTGAGAAAAAATATAAAATTTTCTTAAACTTATTTTCAAATATTCATCTTATTTCAATTAATTAAATAAAACACAATATCAATTAAATTTCATTATTTATCAAACAATAATTATCTGAAATATTCTAAATTATTTATAAACTGAATTATTCTCTAAATTATTACATGAAATAAATTTCTTTTAATTCTGAGTGAAGGTAATCCATCATACTGCAAGTTTCCTCTATATCGCAAAATATCTCGTTAATATATTTCACAAATCTTATCTACTCAAAGTGTCTGCACCGACGTTCAATAGCCACCATGCTCATTTCTATTATCCATACCATAATAACCATATAACCAATAATAATTATCTTTGCCAATACTTGAAATACCAGTCATGATACTTCTTCCTTTTTCGCTAAAAACTTCTGAATGAAAATCCACGTTCCATCGAGTAATATATTCCATTGGCCATCTTTTACGAGACATCATGCGTAAATGGGCATCGAGAGAGTCCCAACTCCTCATTTTCCTTTCTCTTTTTGAAAAGAGAGACACGCAGCTCCTGTAGCACCCACGGGATTCGAACGGTCGGTAGAGGCAGTCGATTCCCGAGGGACTAGCCGAGTTCCACGTTAAAATCGGAGGCAATAACTTGCCACGCATCGCTCGGTAAACCATCGTAAAACTCGGGGAAAAAAAGGGAGGAAAAAAGGGGTCGAAACGGTGAGCTAGAGTCTGCGTGGAGCCATAATGGGCGATGGTTTGTGCACGGAATGGAATGGCTTACGGTAATTATAATAATGATGAGGCACGATGTGCGCGGTATAGCGGTTAGGTTATGTTAGCTTAGATGTATTTACTTGTACATACGTGTTTTGTTAACAATTATTGTTTTGTAGATTTTGTGATGGATTTTTTTTGTATATAATTTTAAAACAAATTTTAAATAATTCATTAATTTTGGAAAAATATTGGAAGAATAGAATTGCAATTAAAAATTTTTATTTGCAGAAAAATTTGAAATATTTTCGAAATATTTAAGTATAATTTATTAAAAAAGGATGTGAATTTAATATGGATCAAAAATGATCAATCTATCATTTTTCGATCATCCACTGTCTGATTATTAATTAATTTTAAGACTATATTAATATGTGCTGGATTAATTGTAATTTACAAATTTTTATTTGCAAATAAATATAATTTATTTAAAAATAAAATTTCCAAATTTTATTTCATATTGCGAATATACAAATTTAATATAGGTTAAAAGTGACTTTATATCGTCATTTGACTATTAATAAACATTTCACATTGTTTACTTATTTTTGTCATTGATTGCTATGTATTGAAAATTTACGATATTTTATATCAAAATACGTAACTTGTGAGACATAAATCACATCTATTTTTATTCAATCGTAATTTATTATTCAAAAATTTAACGAAAAAAGAGTGTGAACGTTGAGAGATTAATAATATTGGATTTGTAACAGCCATTTATAATGGCACTTATAACATAGAATGTGAAGGCTAACGTGGGAGGGAAACTTAAATTTCCGGCTGTCACGACATACGTTCATATATTATCATATTAATAAATCATTCGTCACACTCTTTTCTACCTTAGGTAGGTGTCATGTTAACAAAACTATGCAGCTTTTATCAAACTATTGATCTTTTTTTTAAATCTTTTAATCATATTAAATTTAGGAGAAATTAAACAAAGAAATTTTATTATTTCAATTTAACGTTCTAATAAATCCTTCAAAAATTTATGATCGTAAGATAAAAAAACATATTTATAAATCTGATACAAATCAGTTTCAAAACGAAAGCGAAAATTAATTTGGTAGTAAAAATTGTATAAACACGATTAAGAAAGAAAAAAAAAAAGAAAAAGTGCATAAAATACATTTATTTCCGCTAACGAATCGACGAGTGTCTCGGTTGCATCTCGAATTAATTGCAGGAACGCGATACGTTTTCTGCATGCCTCGCGCGTAACGTCGATAAATTTATTCGCGCAAACGCTCGCGGGATGCAAACACAATCTCTAAGAAAATCCCTAACACGAAGAATAAAACGAACGAAACTGGTTTTACTATGAGTCATGGCACAAATTAAAGTATATCCGGGTGACTCAAAATTTTTATGATATTGCGATACTAACTCTTTATATAAATTAGTTTATACCGAATTATTATGATGATAAGAAGTTTAAATGTATCGTGAATAGATTCAACTATTAAATAGACAATAAATGATATGCGGCAGTCTCTTAACTTTCATCTAGTCATTTGTAAATTATTTTTATTTCTTTGTTTCATTTTTGTTAATTGCAAAAATTAGCGTAAATGAATACTTCTTCTTTATATTTAATACGTCTATGTACTTAAATATATATCAAATAATTTACTTAAGATTAAATGAACAGAATTCTATTATTAAGATTAAGATATGAAAAATTTCATTAAAAAAAATATCGATAATCTTGAAATTTTCTATTTTGTCGTAAGAAATATTTCATATGTTTTTTTTTTAATTTTGTAATACCTCTTGAAACTCATTCTGTATACGAATTATAAGTAGTTAATTAAATAAAACTGTTATTTAAAAAATAAACGCATTTATAAAACAAAATTGAACATTTTTGTAATTTTGGTTTCCGTCGGACTATTCTTATACATATAATATAGTCATTATTTAGTCATTCATATCTGTCATTTGAATTCCAAAATTATAATTTTATTACTGAAATCAAAAGTTAAATAATATTAGAAAATTTGAATTAGAATGAATAAATTTTAAATCCTGATCGATTCCAAACAACGGATTGATCCCATCGCTACGCAGTGTTCGGTTAGAGAACTAAGACCTTTAACAGCGAATGGCAAGCACTCTTATTACGCAGTTACAGCTGCCATTCGTGGTCGTGATTTGCGCCGCTGTACGCCTGTCCACTTTTATGCGTGTCGATTGCCTGGTAAGCATGGCCGTCTGGCGTCTGCGAGGCTAGCGATTGTTTCAAACCGTCTTTGAATCTCTTTGGGACATCGTTCAAGCGTTCGAGGTACGAAATTTGAAGGAAGCTTCTGGGTCAACGACGCCACTCGAGGAAGAAATTGGAAACGATAAGAATGAAAAAAGATCGAAGTGAAAGAATCCTAGACGGAAGGGAAGTTATATGGGAATCTTTCGAACACAAAGCACGCGTGAAACGTTTCAAGATTCCAGTCCCACAAAGGGATCAATAATGCTAACCTATAGATATACATCCGATGCAATACAAGCCCTCGTGAAGAGACATCGTAACTGGATACGATCACTTACCCTGAAATCGATTCGCGAAAAAAGTCAGAATCACTTTTCTCAATCGTTGCCATACATGAACGATTCACGATTTTTTCAAGATAAAGAAGTGAAGCTGAAAGATTAGCTCGGGATCGACTGTGAGCGTATAGCTGTTTGAAGCATGAAATTCGATATTTATTTTATTTTTATTAAAAACGATGAATGTAAATAATAACAACTTATGATAGTCGAAAAACTGAAAAGAACTTTTTGTTGTACATTCAAGTTCTATCTATATAATTTCTGCCATTAGAAGATTAAATTAAATTAAATTAAATTACATTTGGATCCGAGAAATAATTTCACATGGAATTACTAAATTTCTTTAAATACTTCAGCTTTTAATTTTTCTTTTTCCATTATTGTTCACAATATATACAAAAATAAAAATAAAGTTCAAATTTTGATCTATAAACTCATAACGAATAAATATTCTAAACATAATCAATGTAATAAAAATTTAAAAAAAAAAAGAAGAAAAAAAATTAAAAATAAAGAAAAGAAAAAGTGTAGAAAGAGAAAAGACACGTTAGGCCAGGCAGCAGCTCCGTCTAGTGCTCAGGGGGCGAGCCTGTCTGAAGGCAGGCCAGGCAGACAGGTTTGCACAGATGCGCGGCGGCCATCATGAATGCCTGTAAAATATGTATTCTCGTGCGGTCCGGTTGGTAAGAGAAGCAGTCATGGCGGGGATGGGAACAGCAGATGAGAAAGAGCTGGCTGGTGGAGAGGAGAGAAGGTTTGCGTTGCTCTTGGAGGGGGAAAAAAACTATAGAGGAAAAGAGAGTCGGGGTAGGACGAGCAGCGCCTCCACCGAACGGATCAGAGTTGCTCGAAAGTGGAGGGGTCGGTGGAGAGACAAGGACTTCTAGGATATTACGTTTGAGTGAGAAAACAGTCAGCATGCAATAGTTCCATTTCACGGGAAAATAAAAGCAAAAAAAGTTGACGGACACATGGAGTATGAGCCACAGTGAATAAAGACCATCCGTGTTAGAATGTTCTCTCATATCGTGAAATAAGCGCGTGAAGAATATGGCACATTCGTTGCTGATATACAAACACGAAGACTTAGATTCAAGAATATCCAAAACACTATACAGCATTTTGTTTTTGAAATGAAATTCGTAGAAGCAAATGTTCACAGTGAAGTTATGCGAATAAACTACTTCATCTATCGTTGACAGTACACTTGATACACTCACGAAGACGATATGAAAGACAGTTTATTCGCGTCTCTCGATGTCAAAGATTTTAGGTTAGACTGTTAAGCCGTCTCTTTAAACGAGATTTCGTCACGTCGATTTTCTGAGAGTGGACAGCCAAAGGCGAGAAGAACGATCATTTCATTGGCTATAATGGACCAAGAGAGTAGGTATAATGGGAAACTTACGGTCATCGTAACTAGGAGGCAGTATGGTCGCATTCAATGAACCGAAGAAGATACTGTCGGGTTTAATAAACTGGATAAAGAGAGACGACGCTGCCATCAAGTTGAACCGAGTTGAGGAATACAATTTTAACCTTGACAAGTTGACTAAAGGAGGGGGATTATTGAGGTCATAAGAGTGGATCTTCTGTGTCTGGTACAAATTGTTCCACTTCCAGGGCGTCAGACGCGAGGGTCCCTTGATACGCACGCTCAAGCTTGTCATTTTGAATGGAGGAACTCTTTTACGTTTGGAATTGTGTTCGTTATGCCGTCGGAATCACGTGTGTTCTTCATGTTAATTTATTTATACTTCGGATACGAGTATGGTGATACGCGAAATTTCAACGATTCGTGCTTGAAATATCGAATTATAGAAATTAGAGTTATATCTATTGGAGAATTATTTCTTTTAGATCTAGTAAAGCGATTTCACGGAATGTAATCATAAATTTCTTCAAAAAGTTTCAAATTTTTCTATATTTTTTGCTAGCTGTTATTTTCTACAACTGTCTTTATTGTCAAAGAAGTTAGAATTGAAGTTAGAATTTTAACAGCTATATACCCATTATCCATGTGAATTTGATATGAATTTATAATCAATATATTCGACATGATATTCGTTGGACATGATAAAAATTAGATCCATACGAAATCACTTTTATAAGATGAATGGAAGCATCGAATTCCGACAGCGGAAGAAAGACAACTAAATAATTCTGCCAAAGAAAATATAATTTCAATTATACTCGTAAAACTTTATTATCACTCATTACCATTTATGGCATATTAAATTGTATTCATAATGTCCACTTATATATACGTCTGGTAGCAGAATGAAAGACAAGTTTGTGCATGAACAATGATACATTTTTATTTCTCTGTAATTGAACGTTTTCCTGATTTATTTTTTGATCATAATGCGGCCATTTATTTTATAATTATTTATTAAATTCCTACATTTTTTTTATTTATCAATTATTTGCAATATATTTATAAAATTTATTAATAGAATGAATACTTATCAAATAAAAAAAATATTTTAATAAATATAGGTCGAAAATATTTTCAAAATTGTAAATAATTTTTTAATTCAATTAAAACTTAAAATATCAAGTGCATTATAGCGTATTTACAATAACAACAATTTAATAACATATTCGAAATATATTTTCAATTTTATGAATGAATGAAACAGAAAGAAGAAAAAAACAGAAGAAAAAGTTAAAGGAAAAAGCATTTTTTTTAACAGAGTAAGAAAATAAATAAGGTAAAAAGATTTCTCAATTAAGCAACACTTCGTTTTGAAAAGAAAAAAATTCCATTTGCTCGTCGACATCTGCTCAGACCACCCACGGCAGTTCACAATCTTATTTTCTTAATTAGTGAATTTTTATAACATCTTCGTTTATACTTTCCAATATTCTTCGCATCTTACGAATCTTATTTTACTATTTAAAAATAATCAATATTTTGTTAACTTTTTGGAATACTTTCAATTATTTTACTTTTAGCTTATATACACAATGAGATATCCAATAAAAAGACTCATATAAATTTTATATTTAACAATTTTTATAAAAATGTGACATAATAAGATCATATTAATATAATAAAAATTCAATGAAGGATTAGATGTATCAATAAAGGATTACTAATCGATGTCCATTTCATAAAAAAAATCAAAATACAAAGATGCAAAAAAAATAAACAAAAGAAATAATACTTAGCGAATGCACGATAATGGTGCGTCGATAATATGGAATACGATATGCAATGTTCAGCCCGTGTTAGCGTACAACCAGTTCCCTTTAATTAGCCGTCGTACGAGCGGCTGAGTCTGAGGCGGACGATATATTTATGCGCAGCCTTAGACATCGAGTAACGAAAGAGGAAAAAAAGAGGAGAAAAAGAAAGTACTACTTTAGCAACAGCAGCAGCAACGGTCAGAAAGGAGAAGAAACGAAGCAACGACTGGACTGGTCGAGCGACCGACTGGCAGGCAAATCAACCGATTGCACAGCTCTCTCTAAGTTGAAAGAGGCGGAAAGCGAACGAACTTATGTACCAACAACTCCCCATGTAACACGTTCCACGAGTTTACAGCTTCTAGAGGGTAATGCTGGCGTCACTGCAATAATATTTATAGCCGGTCGCGAGATTATAATATCTTATTTCGTGTGACGCCTCGGACGTATCCGGTTCTCCCAGCATGGCCGCGCATGCGTGGGCCTCGACGAGACGCATGCGAAATATTCGAAAATTTACTC
>NW_006263383.1:911657-920180 GCF_000469605.1 Apis dorsata
ATTTTATACTCGCGGTGAGCAAATACGATTGCCAGAAGGGGAGAACATGTTCCTTCGTGGGCACTCACGGAGATCAACGTCTTCCTTATTGCTTCTGATAAGGAGGCTCGGTCGATGGATCGGAAAGGGTGACTCGTAAATTAAAACAGTTTAAATAAAATAATGGCGAAATGAATGGATCGTTTGCATTACTGCCATCTAGCGGAAAGTTTCACACTAACGCCAATTGATGTTAATCGAAGAATTTATAATAAAAAATTTTCTTGTCAAATTTCAATCAAAAGATTACTAAAATTTCATGATTTAACAAATGTATGATTTTTTTTTCAATATAATTATAGATAATATTTATAGCATTATACAATAAAATTGTTTAATTTGAAAACAAATTAAAAAGTTTTTAATACGAATTTTTCAATCTTATTAAAAAAATAGAATTTTGAATTTTTCATAACTTTTTAGAATAATTTTTGGATAATTTAAACTAACCTGAAATTATAGTATAGTTCCATTTTCTATTGCTCGGATTTACACCATAATTCTCAGTCCACAAACTTTCTAAAACAGTCTTGTATATATTCGGAAGTTCAAAGCCACAAAATCCCCATCGCTTCTAATTAACAAACTTTCAAAATGTTCATCACACGATATGCCTGTGATAATCCCGATCGAATCCTCTCGGATATGTATTATGCTCTGTATGTATCGGTTAGCGGAGGGTCGACACCAAAGGCGGTGGAAGTCATAGAAGGAGAGCCTGGTGGAAATAAAGACGAAGGTATAGGTGTCGGGGGATGGACCATTCCCCGTGACCATCCTATGAAACCGAGTGCAGTCCAGGGTATACTAGACGTCCCCTACCACGGAGAAGTTTTATTGGAGATGGCCAGAGGGAAGAGGCGAACATGGAAGGAGCATAGAGTAAAAAAGGGACAAGGATAGGGAATAATGTGCACGCTCTTTCACCCACGATGTTTGGCATCGACGAAGGGGGAAATAATACCGAGGATAGACGGTGGAATAGGCAGGGACATTAGAGGATGTCCTCAACCGTGCGCGTAAAAATAACGGAACGCCATTCGCCGTAAGAGCACCTTTGATAGGACTGGATTGCTTGACACACACTATTCGAGGAACGAAGTAGACGTGGCTACGAATGCATTGTGCGCGTTGTCTCGGATAATTCCTTCGTTTACACCCGTAAATCCTAACCGTTTTAACGCGATTCCGTTTCGAGAGATACTGAATCGTAACGATTCCCGTAGGAACGCGCTACCTGGTGGTAGAAAATTGAACCAATAGTTCGAGCAAGCTTATTACATACTTTATGGCTAATAAAATATAGGTGTTCTTTAAGTAATTCTTTTCAAAGATCAGAATCAAATTCACTAATGCAAATAATTTGATCAATCGTCTTTATAAAATGATTTTATCGACTTATGCAAATTGGATAATATTTTTAACAAGATTTTTATTCCATTCTTTTGTTTCTTCTATAGAAAATCTGATAGAAAAGAGAAAAATTAAAAAAATAATCACAGAATTATTATTGTGATAATATTGTGATAAAACACTTTATATATAAGTTTTTTTTTTCTTTTTTTTTTTTCAATATGATATAAAATTTGTGTTCGAAAATTCAATGATTGATTTATACTCATACAATCATATCAGATGATCCTAATTATGTTATTCAATTTTTCGATCTTTTTTACGACGAATGTCGATATTATTAATTTCAGTGGATATTGAAATCACCCATGAGGAAAATATCGCACAAATTCGATTTAATCGTCAAGATTTACACCTGGCATAGCCATTAAAGAAAGAGAAATTACGGCTTCCTGAATTATATTCGCGCTCCGATTTTATTTAATTATCGACTCGGTAAAATGCTGATTAATTTTTTTTTTGCCAACTCGCTTTCATAATCAGTTGAATCATCTTTTAAAACCAGGGCAAGGGAAAGGAGGAACTCTTTTTAATCCTGAATTGACATCACTTATTAAGTTTATTGCACGTAAAACTTGGAAATTATGGTTGAACTTATAAGAAGTACCATTGACATTAGGATTATATGTTAATATATGATGTTGTTAATATTATATTATATGTATAGCTCTATATATATATATATATATATATATATATATATATATATAGTTTGTATGAAGATAAAAAATATTAATATTAATATTATTAAATATATGTATTTTTATTTTATTTTAATTAGTAAGAAATCTACCATAATCTAAAAATAAATTAAAATAATATCTGATTTCCCTAAAACTTTAAATCTTTCAAAATCACGCGAAATTGTTAACTTTCTCTTAATGTTTCCCACGACGATCTCTTAAAAGAACGTAAAGTATGCTTTTGAAATCACTAATTAACGCATAAAGATTTCAAAAGATATCTTCGGTCCAATTAATGGAATCGAAATCTTGTTGAAAGGAGGAGTCAATTACAAGTACAAAATCGAGATAAAACTATGTCAGTTGATTTTTATCTGAAATAAAAATAAGAAATTAAAAAAAAAAAAGAAAATTACTTAAAATAAAATCGAAGTTACATGTAAAAGTAAGAAAACGTATATCGCGAAGATAATTAACGATTCAAAATACGTTACAGTATCTAATAATCGCGTACTGACCGAAGGCATAATGGCGGAGCAAGGCGGGGCTCTCCACGAATATTTCGGTCCGCTTAAGTAACTTAAACGTGAGAGTGAAAGAGATGCAGATAGACTGAGAAGGGAATGCAACGAGTTCAACAGAGACGAAGCGAAGAGAAAGAAAGAGAATTCAGGGCCAAGAGAAGGGAAAGAACAGTTTTACCTATAATCGTTCGATTTGATCAGAAAGAAGATTTTATCGATATTCATATCCTAATTCTATCCAGAATTCTCTGCTTTTCGATTTAATTGAAATCTAAACTTTACCTGTATTTTTTTCGACTGAATTTTTCTGAAAATGTTATTATTAAATAAACTATTTTATGATAGAACATATATACAAAGTATTCTAAATGGAACATATTTTAAAAATGGTTTATTTTTATTTTCACGAAAGATAAAGTGATACACAATAGTTCGTTCTTAACTGTCGCATTTTCTCCCCACTCCTACAGTTATCCCCACTAATTCTTGAGGCACGCATGTGCCTTAGAAATCTCCTCGAATAACTAACGATTCTACAACAATTATCATAACTAAGTATTAAATAAAGTAAGAAATGTTAAAATAATTTTTTTTTCAAATATATATTCAAGATAAAATTCAAGATAAAAAGAATTTTAGGGAATGAAAAAATAGAATAATAATTTATTCCAATAATATTCAATTTCAACTTTAAAAGAAAGAAAATTCGCAACGCGAAAATCAAAAAACAAATCCAATGAGAAGGCTGGAGCGTAGCTATGATAAAGTTGCTAAAATATTAGTAGTGACGATGTGGAACCGGTATCTTAGACACGGACACGCGATTTTAATATTGATTTTTATCCGTTACTTAATTATCGGCCGAAGGGAATCCGGAAAGGAACAGGTTATACCCCCTGTCCGCAAAAAACGTTTAGATACTTATATACATTCTTGTGCGATTTCATTTAATAACCTGAAACGTCTTGACTCTCTTCTGGATACCGGACTTCTTAATTTCTCGCCCACCGTCTACGTTCCTTAATCGGCCATCGTATGGCGCCC
This sequence comes from Apis dorsata, assembly GCF_000469605.1. NCBI lineage: Eukaryota > Metazoa > Arthropoda > Insecta > Hymenoptera > Apidae > Apis > Apis dorsata. The sequence continues at coordinate 915,361 of NW_006263383.1, forward strand.
ATATTACTGGTATATTATCGTACCCCTCTCGGGATTATAGGGAATAAAATCGTCTTTCCCGCTGCTCTGGGGATATCTAGGAGGCTGTCTTCGATACGAATGGTCGAAAACTGGAATAACGATCGAGCACACGAACATCGTTGGAATTATGTGTAATATAGGGGAACGATGCGCTATTTACGCTTTCGCACCCTTATCGACCGAGTTTCTAACACATTCTATACGACAACAAAAATCGAAGTATACCTCACTTGATGAATTTAAAAAGTAATTGAAAAATGTAATTAAATATTATTGTTATATTATTAGTATATTATATTATTATATTATTGTTATATTATTAGTATATATATGAAAAGTATGTATGAAAAGTAATTGAAAAATGTAATTAAATATTGTATATACTAATATGTATGCAAAAAGAATACGCATAAAAGATATATGTATAATTTCCATTTTCATGAACCTTTTTCCTTTCAGTCTAAATCTAATTATACTTTTTTCGAATGTTTTCACTTAAATATCCACATACACAAAAAAACCAAATTATATCGCGAATAACAGTAAATTAACTACTTCTTGAACACTAACACCGTAATATAAAAGCAGCTTCAGTTCGTATTTCACACAAATCCGACATAATACTCGAACGTATCGAACGTAAAAACATGACGCAATCGGTATGTACGCATTACGTATTACCGAATTCGTGCTGGACATAAAAGGTTAATTTATTAAGCCGCTTTATTAAGGTTTTCATCAGGATGAAACGCGGATTCCTACGCGTAGGCTTGTATAATCGGCGATTTTACTCGCTCACAAACCATAACTTAAACATAAATCATCGTCGCAAAGAGTTTGTAGGTCGAAAGTTCAATCGTGTGTGTACACCATGATCTCTCTCAGAGTGCGTTAAAAGCGCGATTTAAGCGGACGTTCTGCAGTATATTCTCGCCTCTTTTTTTCGAGAGATCCAGCAAAGGATCCACTGAGATAAATCGAGCCACTTTCACCATTTGTATAATCTCGAATTTAATATCTGTTTTGTGTAAATTTAAAAAAAAAAAAAGAAAAACATCATTGCATAAAAATTATTGCATAGCGAAACACTCGAATATTTATGTCGTCTTTTGTCCTATCGCATATCAATTCAATCGAATATTTACACTGTTCTAATCGATTATAATGTGTTGCTAGATACTTGATGAAAGATTATAGAAAGAGCGCTGTACGATTGAAAAATGAATAAATAGTTAATAGATCAAATTTTTTAAATTAAATAAGGTTATGTTCAATCTCAATTGCCCATCAAAACTATTCTCTCTTCAATTTTTCTCGTTTTACAATTTTCTCCTTGCACATCCTTTCTTCATTTGAACTCCTAAATCTCACTTTCTATCACAATCCTCACAATAAAGAATTCAAATCTTTCCATATCCCATCCATAAAGAAAATTCGAATACAATAGTCACGTTGATTCCAGGATTCCGAACAGTCACAACTTCTCATTTTCCTCGACTTTTCTTGATCGTGGAACACCGTTACGCACGTGTGCATTCGATGCGAGACCAAATGGATCCTCTCTCGTTCCTCTCCATCTTTCTTCCACTTCCAATTCGCGCTGCCTCCTTTCTCCTCCTCTATCTCACGTATTCTCGTCCTCCACGCGTACTCCTCGGCAAAGATCCTTTTTGCTCTTTCATTTCGGCCGCCCACAATCTCCCATGGGCGAGGATTATGCACCCCACTCCCCCTTCGAATCGGCCATTCTCCTCGAGGAATCTTCCTCGGCAGCTATGCTCCGGCTGCAATTTGCATATTTGGGTAGGTTAAATCTAAAAACGGCGCGGAATGCACGAGAGCTCCGTGAAGATTGGATAGGGGCTAAATTAGTTCATAGCAATCTGATGGCAAAGAGATCCGCGCTCCTCCGCGCGAACGTACATATTCTCACCCCTCGATAGTGGAGGGTAGACAGCTCGTTTAAGCAACATGGGATGCAACTGAATTTTAATCGACACGATTTTTTTCTTGCTTCGAATTTTAATAATTTTGTAAAAAAATAATATATATTTTAACTTTTGCAAGATTGGATAAATGAAATATTGAAAATAAATTTATTCCAGAAATACTTTGAAATACTTGTTTAATCAGATATGTATATAAGATAAAAAATAAAAGAATTTATAACTTCCAAGGTGTTCTTAGAACTTCAGAATTAAGTCAATCAAATAATTGTTCATATGGATTAAAAAGTTTACTGAATTTACTAATAGTTAATGTTTGATTAACTTTTAAAATACGTCATCAAAGAAAGTTATATGAAAATAATATTTGTTTCATTTAAAATTTCATCCTTTGTAACTTTTAAAGGATAAATAAATTTCATAAGCCATGAAATTAAATCTTGATATTTAAAACCATCCTTATTATAAATATAATTATTTGTTTAATGCTCTATATGTAATATAAAAGTAAGATTATAAATAATTTCTAATACAAAATTCTGCAAGCTTTCAAAGTTTCTGAAATTAGTTTCTGATCAAATCACGACGAATTAGAAATTCTATAGGCGACGGAAGGTTTATGCTCATAGAAGAGGAGAATCTTAGATCCTCCTCCTAGGATTTCATAATTTACACTTAGAACGCGGTTAGAGTAATAAAAGTCGGATTTTCGCCAGGGAGGAGCGACAATTCTCGGCCAAAGTTACAATTTGGTTTGCTAATTAACCACGAGCAAAGGTTACGAAGAGGAGGAAAGTATAGGAACAAGTTTACGAATTCGTATCGCGTGTCGTCCTTTCACGGCCATTGGTGGTAGCTCGTTTGATCGATCCGTGTCTTCAGGAAGATCGATGACATGCCTTACGTTCCATGGCAATCGTTTAAGCAATTCGAGAATTTCTGAGAAAAAAAATTCCTTTTTCATCTTTTTTCTTCCTTCATTGCAATTTTAGCAATCAATCAACATTTCTTTCTATAATCGATATTAATTTTATAAGTATTCTTATATAGAATCACAGTCAACTATTTTTAAATTAAATCAATTTAAATGTGTTACATTTTTTAATATACTCTTTTTATATTTGTATTTGAAAAAATAAAATTAATCTTATAATAAATTATTAAGAAAGAATAGTAAAACAAATAATTAATAATTCTACAGTAATTTTTCAAGAAATAACAAATACAAAAATAATTCCTAAACTTTTCATATAACAAAAAAAATATAAAGACCATGTAAATGTTTCTAACTTTGCAAAGTACTTACATAAATCAAGAAGATGTAACTTGAAGTACGACTACATACAATTCTCTTTTATAATAAAAGAAATTTTTTAAATTAACTTTATTGCTTTCCTTCTTTTTTTCTATCTTTTTTTACTTCCATTTTAGAGATTTTCAAAATACGAATAACAGCGGAATCTTGGATGAGAATTCAATTCTCGGGAGGGAGATCGATTTTGCCTTGGATATACAACCCTCCATTATCTCTCGAGTGCGATAGGAATTTTTACGGCCACTTTGTATCATCTTCCTTGCACCGTTCGTGCTACGATTTGCATCGGTGTCCGCGTGGGACTGATGGAAAGCCCCCGATCCCGTGAGAGAAACTATACGTGAATGGGTTTCGATATCGTTTCGATACCATACTGGGGGCTACCGTTCGTCCTCTGAAATTCGAGGTAAATTCGAGCTGAATTCCAAGATTCCAAAGAAAATTTTCAAATCGGTAAACTCTTTCTTTCTTCTTTAAATGAAAAAAAAAAGGTCTCTTTAAACAACCCTGCAATTGAAATAGTTAAAGGATAATTCTTCTTAAAGAAATTAATAAAAGGATTATGGGAAATTTTAGATGTAATGGTTAATATATAATATTCTGAGAATGTATATAATTGAGAAAATTAAATAAACCATTGAAAAATTTATGTATTTATCTTTGTTTTATATAAAAATTAGAAATAGAATTGTAGCATTCTTTTATAGAACTTAAAAATTATCATAATGTAAAAGAGATATAAGAATTATAATGATATAAAAATATTCTTATAATAATCATTTCATTTAGAATTCTTATAATTCTTCAAACATTATAGTTTTTAAGTTTCACAAGAAAAATTTTATTTCTGATTTTCATATAAAAAAAGGTAAAAATATATATAAATGTTTATTAATAATTTATAATTGAAAACAATATTCTTACAAGAGTACTTTTTTGAAGCAAATAATCATGGAATTAGTACGTTCCAAAACAGCTCTTAGCCAGTATTTGGATCGCAGCCAAGTAACCTTTAGTACAATCTTACCATTGTCCAACCAACTCGATAAATCGTTCTTAACAATTAACGAGACAGGTCTGGACGTTACGATCCAATTCTTACACAGTTCGAGAAACTCTGTTGTCAAATTAACGATCACTTGTGAGATTAGGTTAGGTCTGTTGCAGAGGCTCAGCTAGAAGTCTAGGAAGAATTTCCGGCCGCGAGGTGTCCGTCTATAAATGTCTTAGACGAATTTACGACCGAGCTTCCTGACTTTTGACGATCGTTAGCCTCCACGTACCTGCGTTTTGTATTCCATTTGCTTATCATTAGCGCGATTATATTTTTACGATGACATTTACTGACCGGAATTCGGCGGGGTACGCACCATCATTGCCAACAACGTTCACGTAATCCTTCCATGGGCCTGATTTATAGTTGGCTACCTATACTTTTTCTTCACCAAATCTTCCTTAAGCCCAGACTTGATCCTTTTGGTCAATTGGAGTTGACTTGAACATTTTCTTTTTTTTTTTTTTTTTTTTTTTTTTTTTTT
>NW_006263383.1:920357-921083 GCF_000469605.1 Apis dorsata
TTATGGAAATATATTTTGAATGTACCTGGTTGGAGGAGTTTGAATGAAGTTTGAACGATGGTGGTCGTATATGGAATTAAAGTGATGTTGCGGAGAGTAGCTCAAGGGAATTCATCTGGAAAAAAAGAGCAGCGGATTTTTGGGAAGAAGTTAAGAACATTTGACCAGATGGGAAAGAAAAGTTCGTCGTGATATGTACCTTTTTTCACTCTTGATGGAGTTTTTTTTTTGGAGAAAAAAATGGATAAAATAATATATATATCCATTAATTCAACAATATTGTTAATTCGTTATATATATAGTTTTTATGAAAACAATTATAAGAATAAAAAATCTCAATATTTATTCTAAGCATATCTTAAATTAGATTAAATTTTCTATATTTCTTGAATTATTAAATATTTATTAGATTTTGAAAAATAAACGTGCATTATTTTCAAAATGAACGATGCAAGTTCATTTCCATGCGCAAATATTATTTATTTAATTAATTTTCAATTGATCAAAATGGATATTTTATGAATATTTTAAAATGCAAATCGTAAATTATACACAAGTTATTAATTCCCTTGATTTTTTTCCAAAAATAAACTCACATCATTTCCTTAATAGATTCTTACATTTAAATAAAAAAGAATAAATAATTTATTTCCTTGAATCTTTTTAAAATATTCCAATGATCATTAAAAAGATTTTTATACAAGCTAAAAAAAAAAAAAAAAAAAA
>NW_006263383.1:921336-927062 GCF_000469605.1 Apis dorsata
TAAAAAAAAAAAAAACCATTTAAAATCGATTTTGCATTCTTCTCTTCGAATCGATGTAATCCTTTAATTCGCAAAATCCATGAAATCTCCATCGATAATTGACAGGAGTGCGTTTCACGCTCGATCCACAATGCGGGAATATCTCTTCGAAGGTAACGGATATGCCAGGATGAAAAGAAGATAGAGAAAACAGTAAACGCGGGTGAAAAGAGATGCAAGGAGGCTCTCGAGAAACTTTCAAAGTAAATGAGTTCAGTGTAGATATATATACATATAGATATATATATATATATGTATCCAGCGTTGGGATTCTCCATTTTCCATTCTCGGCTAGGCGATAGCAAAAGTTGAAAATCGTCGGCCATTGTGAGCACCCTGCGCGCTTTTAACCAAGCCTCGATCTTCTTTCTGTCCTTCTTTCTTCCTTTCTTGTTGCTGGTAGTGATGGTGGATGCCCTGCCTTTACGTGGATTCTGTTCTCTCTCTCTTCTGTTCCTGCCCACCAACACGGTGCACGGAATACAGCCTCTTTTTTTCTTACACTCTTCTCTGTATACAGGGTGAGTCATGTGAAATGTTGTGTACAAGCTATTCTTTCGGAGATTGTTGCAAATATCGATATGCTTTTTTTTGTTTAAACTCAATATTTGATAGGATTATTATTATTATGATAAAATTGTTTTAAATGAAATAGTAAATATATTTTTTGTTATTTTTGTTATTATAAAAATCAATAATATTTACTTGAAAAACCTTTTTTATATTCTGCTACAAAAGAACTGAATTATTTTATTTAATTTTGATTTTTATTAAATTGATAAATGAGATTCAATTTTTTTTATAGAATTTTTCAGAAATTTTACAGAAATTACATTGATATGTGTTAAATAATTTAAATTAATAATGAAAATTTAGAAATTAACTATGCAGAAGAGAAAGAAAATGGAGAGAATAATATTTTCAGTTTCAAAATGCATCTCCATAAAAAAACTTGCTGCAGAATAACTGTGAACACATACTGTTTCTTTTTCTTCGTATCTTCCATAATTCTATTATCTACATAATAAAGAAAAATAAGTCAAGTATTCTTTATTAGATTCAATGACAACCAAGTAACAAAATATTAATATACCTATAATATCCTTAGGAATATTCCACTTAAAAGAATGAAGAGAAGAATTTTTTTAACTTTTTAACGCCTCCTGAAAATGTGTTATACTTTGAATTATAAATTGTGTAATTTAAAAAAAAGAATTATATCATAAAAAAAAACAACACTTTGTATGACTCACCTTGTATACATTGTGCACACACGGCCAAGCATGTACACGTTCCATAGCGTATATTCGCATTTGCACGCCCGCTTGCACGTGGATCCTATGTAAACGAAATGTACACCAAGTAAAAAGGCGAGGCAAACTTCACGGATGGAGGAGAGAGGCATATGCTCCTATACCAGCCGAGCAACGTAACCCGCTTCATTTCGTGTCCACTTTATATGCAGACCATCCTGCGTCTCTTTCTTCTCGTGGCACCTTCCCTCCACCCTTTTTCTCGCATTCTACTCCTCGATACGTAAATTCTCTACCGCCTGGATGTTTAAGTGGCCGCGCGAGAAGCCGCGGCTTTTCCCTTTCTTCCTTTGCTATCTTCATACCTTCTTCGTCGATAACCTTGTAAAATGCGCTCGATAGGATCGTCGTCTGTTAGTATTTCGTTGATTTTAATTTCATGTCGATTCACTGATATTTTTCTTTCTTCTCGCATCTTCTCGAAATCGTACTATATGCAAATATATGCAATTGCATCGAGAATACGGTTGATTTCTTCCATGGAAATTGTTTACTTCGTGAATAAAACTTCGATTTTAAATCGTTAAAGATATAATAAAGTGAAGTACAGATCGCATGTGTTAATTAATAGAATATTAAATTGCAGAAATTCTTACTGTTAAAGATAATCAGTTTTTAATCAGTATTGATGTGTATAAATATGTATATATGTATATATATGTATATATAATTTTAATCAGAAATCATAATTGAAATGGCAGGTTATTTATTCTCGTAAAACAAGAGGAAAATTTGATAGTATGAAAATGTAAAAATTGATAAAATGATTCGTTATATTATTTCTTCATTTAAAGTTAATACAAATAATAAAACATTTCTAAATAAAATCAAATCTTTGTTATATCTGTGTAAAAAGTATGTATGCTCGAAGAACTAACAAAAGTTATTCATTTATGCATTACTAAAATAGCCATATGCACCATTAAATGACGTCATTTAATGAACCTTGTATTAATATTGTATTTATAACAATTTCTGACTCGTAAAATTTACCGAATCGATTCCATAAATATACACGAACCAGTTTCGACATTTCGATTCACAATTTCGTTTAATCTTCAATGATCCACTAGATTTAAAGTCTCGATCCACTACGAAAGAGTCTAAATAAAATCAACGTGAACTTACATTTCTGTTATTTCAATCAAACATGAACGTATTCAACAAACGCATCATAAAATAAAGATCGATCTACTCTTCGTATTTTTCAACAATGTATCACATGCACGTTTACATATAACCTGATATACTTTGGCAAAATTTAGATCAATATACAATCACAGAATAATCTCTAAATCTATTTTAAAAAATAATCTCTTTTCACAGTGTTAAAATTGAAGATGAAACCAAATTTCAACGGTAACTATAAACTTCTACAAAGCATGTCATTGCTAATAACTAAATTTCTCTATAGAGTGCACCACTAATCAAAGATGGCTACATAGCTTTCTTTCTTTTTCTAGTTTTATTCCCTACAATTAATTAAGAATCTATTTGTCTATTCTTTAATTCTATGCTATATCTAATTAAGGATACAATTACCTGCAGATTATTTGTAGACATTTTCCAATTTCTTATTTGTTATCACGCTACTTCACTTTATTTCAATTTATCTTATTCATGGAAACACGATCGGCCAGTGTAGACCGGCCTTAAAAATGCAAGGAAACAGAGTTCGATAGAGGCATTCTTTCCCACTTCCTATCTAAAATATCGTTTAATCGGACTTCCAACTTGGATGCATAATTACGGCCAGTCTGCGGACCGAGATTCGAGGAAGAAAACGACGCAAGAGAAAAGCATAAGACAGGGGGCCAACGCGTAATATAGAATCACGAAAGTTCGCAAACTCGTGCTCGAACGGCTCGTTCGAGCAGACGAAAAGGAAACGAGGGAAGGGATGGGGCGCGCGAAGGTGGACCACGAAGAGGCGGGAGAACGAGTCGAGGAAGAAGAAGAAAAGGAAATGGAGGGAGGTGGAAGGCAAAGGGATGGGACGACAGGAACACGAGCGAGGGAGAGGAGGTGGAAGAGGGCAAAAGTTTCGATCGTAAAGCGAATGGAGGCAAAAAAGGAAAATTACATTAAGAAACTCGAGCGTAGCCGGTCCGATGATACTCGGCTGCTGGTTGCTGGCTATACCGGTATGCGGCGCGTTGATCGTCTCTGTTCCTCTTCTTTTCGTTTTCTGTACCTCTTCGTTCCACTAATTTGGCCGTGCTGCGAGTAAGTACGGTAATGGCGAGAGGAAAACGACGTTTGAAAGAGTCTCGTAGACTTGCAAGAGAAAATTCGGCGATTGATTTCTCATTCTGGCTACATGATATAAGTTGAAACGTTCCAGATTTTTTTTTTTTATGAACTACTCTGGCTACAGAAAATATTATTATACCATTATTTATTAGAACTAAATTGAGAATGATTATATATTTATAGAAAATTTAAATGCACGTCATATACAAAATATTTGAAATATTTAAAATAAAGCAATATATATATGTCTTGATACAGATTATTATTATTCAAATTCCATTTTTATAATTAGATTCATGAAAATTTCAATTTGCATAAATATGCGCAGTCTACTTATAATACATTAATTTATATCTTTCTCAATTTTTCTCAAATCTTCTCAATTATTTCATACCAATCATTTATTAACAAGTAAAAGTAAATAACATAGCATAGTCGAACAAACTTAAACTCTCACTAAGTTTTTCGTAATTTTACCATTAAAACTTAAACTAAGTTTTTTGTAAATTTATCGCAGTTATGGCGAGTTGCTAGAGATATTGTCGAAAGAAATTCAAGGTGCTTACGAAGGGTTGAAAATTAAAGGGAGGCGAGAAATTACGAGGAAAATTCGAGACTGAAGGTGGAATAGAAAGTAGCAGGAGCAATGTTCGTTCCCTCTTTTAAAGTCAGTCAAATTCGAGTTAGGCCGGAGACATGATTACGAATCAGGGGTGACGATTTAAATAAAAAATAAGCTATATCGCGCGTCTCGACTCCTAGTTTAATAATAATTAATATTTTAATTACTATGATTCCATAAACTGTTTGTAACTACGATAAAACGTATCAATCAAATTTTAATTATTCGTTATCTGAACACAAGATAGCTGACAATTATAAATATTTCTAATTGATATAGATTACTATTTTTAAAATTTTATTATTATAGCGTATAATATATTCAAAAGTTGATTATTTAAATTGTGTATTTAAAAACGATTAATTTATTTCTAAATGTATTTCTTTCATACCACCACCACCATATTAAATTCAATAATATGCAAATACTATTCATAGCCGCTATACAGCTCCAAAACTTTATTCACGTTTCATTTGCACTCGACACGAAAGAGAACTGAGAAAAAAGTGGAATTGAGATTCCAAGTCGAGATTCGAACGAAAATCGCGACCTTAATACCAAATGGAATGCGAGAGCCAAACTCACCGACAAAGACTCGATTCTCTCTCTATTGTATATCAAAAGACCACTTTTCGATCTAAAAATCGATGCCTTCGAGGTATTTCCATCTCGCATATAATGAAACAAAAATAAAGGAAAAAATATCACGATTTTTAATCCAGATAATAATATTTTTCATTCTATCGAACACGAGTGATGGGACTAAACATATCGCGAACAAACAACATTGAACAAGATTCGAATTTTTTTCATAAGTTATACAATTTCCTCATAACACTATTAATTCTAATTTCTATAAATGACTTGAATCTTTGTCATACTGTATTGATTTAATAAATAAATTCTATTATATTAATAATAATAATAATAATAATAAATTCTATTATATACAAAAAATACCGGGTGTTCAAAAATTTTTACATTTCATGATATTACATTTCATAATGTATATCGAACTTGATCCCATCCTTATCATCGAACACGAAACTTCATGAAAATTCGTTCGAACGTTCCGCAAGAAAACACGTGGAGGAAACGATCCATGCACTCGATATCGGGTAATATAATATAGTACGAATGCATTACATGCATGCTCAATTTTAAGTCAATATACTTGGTCACGATAACTGCAGGCTAATAACAATAAATGCGGAACATAAATGGAGAACTATTCGAGCCTCGGTCTGGAGGGGTAGGCACGGATTCTTTCGCCACGGGGACCAACCAGTACTCTCCCTCCCTCCTTATCTTTTTCTTTCGAGTTCTTTACATTGGAAAGGATAGTAGGATAGCCAGTATCCTTTGATAAAGATTGGAAACCGACGTGCGTATATTCGAACGTTAATACTCGCCAAGGATTTTCGCTTCGAATTTTTATATTTTCGATTCTCTAGAATCTCGCCTTCGAGTTTTTTTTTTTTTTTTTTTTTTTTTTTTTT
>NW_006263383.1:927217-934265 GCF_000469605.1 Apis dorsata
GTCCATGAAGTTCACTTCTTCCCACTTCTTTCGATCCCATGTTCTACTTCGATTCGGTTGGAATCCGTTACAAGTCGTTTTTATAATGTTTGGAATTTGAAGAAGGCGGAAGAACATGGAGAATATTGAGCAATTTAATTATATTAATGCGCCTCGTGGTATGTAATTATTACTTTCTTTTTTTCGTGAGTATAGAAAAGAAAGAATTGCGACTTAAGCTTGTTTAATTAATTTGTTAATTATAGCTTTATAAGATATTATTTGCGATAATGTGTAAATTAAAAATCTCTAACGTGATAGAATATTTATAATTCGATGATAGTTGTATATTTTTTTATATATATCTTATAATACAATTTTATTTAATAATGGGAATTTGTATAAATTTATAAGAATAAAATTAAAATTATGGCAATACGATAATCTAAGATCTTAATTAACTGATCTTAATTACTTTGTTTTGTATTATATAATTACTTTTATAACAAATTAATATATGAATATTATGATAATATCACGAATTAAATAATTTATAAAAATAAATTGTGAAAAATTTCATTAATTAGATAAATAGATAAAAAAAATAAAATGAAAATAAAAATCGTATCGCGACGCTCTATCGCAATAAAAAATTCTAACCTCCATTTTTCCGCCATTAACGCCATTCAACAACGTGTAACAAAGCTTTCAAAACACAGAGCTCTTAAAATTTACACTACCATTACAGGGAGATCGTTTCGTAATCCGTCCAATAAAAATACTCCTGTAATACGATTAATTCCTCGACGGTGGACGATTGCAGAGAGGGTGGTTAAACGATTTGGGGTAGCGAACGATCGAATTAACTGGCTGGACGAAGATGGCTGGAGGGGGCTTCATTGCGAAAATCAGGAGTACAATCGTTCTTATTCTATATAGAGTATCCCTCAAATTGTGAAAAAGTATCAAAGAGAAAGAAAAAAAATTACTTTGTTTCGATTAAATCGAATTTGATAATTTTAAAAATTCACTGTCATTTGATCGGATAAAAGCGAATTATTATTCTGCGCGCATAAAAATAAAGAAAAAAATTAATTTTCGAGAAAATCGAATTTGAAAAACTTTTCAAAATTAGCCAATTTCACTTGCACTCGAAAAATCATGATCGAAAAAGGAACCTCAAGGAACGAATAAATTTTATTTTTTCTTCTAATTATTGCACGCACGTGATAGAATATAATATTTATAATATATAGAATATAATATTTATTGATTGTCTACAAATAATAGAACACCCTATATATTCGGGTTTATAATCGCAACCACTCCTTTGCGCTCTATACGCCCCTTTGTCGCGTGTGCTAATTGTTGGGAATGTTATTTACGACGCCAAGCGTCGCGGCGCTTGACTCACACGTTTCTGGAATGGGAATGCGGTTAGCCGATTATATAGAGACCGAACGCGGTTTTACGACGTTTCCACTTGAAACGCCCTAGGGTAGGCCTCGATTCGTGGAATCAGTCGCCCTCTTGATACATGGTAAATCATCCGACGAATTGCCATAAGCGTTTGCAGTACCGCTCAATTTGAATGCCGCATGCACACATGCGGCCAATGAAATTTGGTGGCTATGATAATAATAGAATACGGTGTGAAATATACTTGAATACCATATATACTTATACTATACTACTATACTACGTGTGTAGAGGTAGCTATTCAAAAATTATAGAATAGGTACGTTTCCTTTATAATTGATAACATAGAATAATTTTATTTAATCTAACCTCTGTAATCTAATCAAATATTTTAGTTTTTAGAAAAAGTATAAAGTTAAAAGTATTATAATAGGAAAAGAAATGAAATTTATTCTAAAAATTAACCTTATTTTGATATTATAACTTGATATTCTTCTAAGAAAATATAATATGTAATAAAAATTATATTAGGAAAAGAAATGCGATTAATTTAATTAATATAACCTAATATTTTAATAGAAAGAAAATATGAAATATATTAAAAAATGTATAACAAAAAGAAATACAAAATATATAATTAACTTAATGTTATTTAATTATAATTTTTATATATAGTTTTTTTACTTTGCAATATTGATTTGAGTTCTTTTCTCATATAGATATGTTCAGGTGTCACTTCTACCATTGGGTTTTGAATTCTTTTTTAACAAATTATAAATTATGTTCACTTTTTTGAGCTTAAAACGAATAATAGAAGGTAAAGAATAGAATAGATATGAAAGAATAGATAAAATGCCAAAGGAAGAGGTATATAACCCTTGGATGACCTTGAATAAACTGTTCATTCCTATAACAAAGAATAACCTCCAGCGTTGAAATCTCTACTTAACGAGAAAAAATTCTTTATATTTTTTGAACAGAAAAGAAAGGCTTACATCCGAAGGTCATATCTGAACCTCTCTCTACTAAAAATCCGAACTTTCTGTCACCATTACAATATTTTGCACAATCTTCTTTTTCTATATTTACGTAATTAATAAAAAAGCTTCACATATTATTTATTCTACTTAATTATCACGCAATATAAAAAATTATAATGAAAAATTTCGATCAGTTAAAATTTATCGAAACAGTTTCGATCGAAGCAGTACGCGCAACTTATCATCTGCGCATGCGCGTATCTCCAATGAGAACGCAGTTAATTTATGTCTTTACGGCGCGCATGACATACCGCGTTTCCATGGGAAATGACGCTAATTCCGTTGAATTTCTACATCGGTAACATGATATTATTTCAATAACTTTTTAATAATGCAATAACACGCTGCCTGATAAAATTTCTAATACAGCAATTTTTTTCATAACCTTCCTATTAATAAATTATTTTACCGTTTCGACGAATTAAAAAACTATCGATTCTAACGAAACTAGATCGTTTAGATAAAATTTATATCTCAATATGCGTAAGTACTCGTATATTCATACTTACATTTTCAAACAAAAATATTTGTATGCTTTTATTAACAATTGCAAAACTATAAATTTTAACGTTTAACCTAACCTAACCAAAAAATAAATAAATTTTAGTATTATTAATTTTTTTACTCGTATTATTGACTCGATTATCTAATATCAATTTTATACGTTTCTTATCCCGTAGAATAAAGTTCGTTGTCCTTGGATATACCTACTTATAAGTTTACAATCTCTCCTATACTTCGTGATCTTTGCTTTGCATTGAAATTCTCGAAATGAAGTCAAACAGCTGTCTCCCTCTCGAAGAGCAGGTTCATTTGCAACTCGTTTACAGGCGGAGTCGTTTTAAATGAACCGCGAATTCCTTACCATCGATTCCAGACATTTACAATCTCGGCATCGAATGCTCGAGTCTTCTGCGAACTCGAACGTCTCTTGTAAACCGGCGTCGCGTCGTTTCGAAGCTCATTCAACCGAGAGTCAAAAGTTTTCAAACGAGGGATACATTCGATAGAATGCAAACCATTCTCGAACCAACATCGTATTTAAAGTGTAGAAGAATGAGATAGAATGTAAAGATCTCGATAATTTTCTAACCTTATTTTGCAATGTACACGCCCATCTCTCGTTATGAGATATTTATAGATTACTTAACGATCCTAATTAGCCGGTACAATCGAGACACCAGACGTTTTTCAAATGTCTCTACCTGATCCGTTTATGGAGTGTAAAGTCGTATACAGGCAATCATTGGAAGGACTAACTATTATCCATTGTTTATTTCTTAAAGTATTTTAAAGAGTCAAAATAAATATAAATATTAATATACAAAAAAACATCTTGTACGATAAGGATTAATTTCCAATGCTATTTTTTATTCTCTTCCTTGCCTTTTTGATAACATTTTTAATTTACTTTTACAATTATTATAAGGTAACAAAAAAATAATGCATTAAAGAATCTCAATTAGTATAATCAATTTTTTTTTTTTAATTTCGAAAAATACAAAGCTTTCCAACTTCTCCGTTTAAAAATTAAAGAACTTCAGATATTTCAATGAATCTTGAAAAATAAGAAATGAAAAATGTTTGGATAACATATATTTATTTATCTTAATAAAAATACTAGATAGAAATAATAATTTAAAATTTTTTTAATAACTTTTAATTAAGAAAGAATAAAAATTAAAAATTATCGCTTATACGATCGTTCAACAGTCGGAATACGATTTTATCTCGTCCCATACACGACCAAAAAATTACTTTGTCCTTTCAAATATCGCGTGCAACCAATGATCGCAGGAAATTAATTAACCAGCCCGGTATCAACGTAATTTATTACCAATTACGCTATTTATCCTTCGTTTGCCACGTCTCGAAATTAAAAAAAGAAAAAAGAGAAAAAAGAAAAAAAGAGAAAGAAAAAAAAAAAAAAAAGAATCGCCTTAAAACGTGTGCACTGACTTTTTTCAACTGGGATTTATGGTCGCGCCTTCATTGAATAAACCATGTCCAATCGCTGATTCACGATTCAACCAGGCCAATTTTCATCCCTACTCGATGCACTTGGCTGCAATTGTCTCAATTGCTCCATCCCTCGAATCGATTGAAATATATATCTACGCCGAATGAAATGAAAATCGAGCAAATCTGGCCGAATAAAATGGACGAAGGATGTGAAAGAACATCTATCTATCTTCGTTTTATCTTAAATTGCTTATAATTTAATAAACAAAAATCGATATTTCTCGTATCAACTTTTGCGTTTGTTCTTCGTTTTTGCAATATAACAACGAATACTAAAATTATACAACGTTATAAAATATTCTAATAACTGCACTGAATATATATAAAAAAATATACATATTGATGGAATATAAATTTAAGAATCGATTCTACAAGCCAAAACAATTACAAAATCGTATAAAAAGAAAAAAAAAGGACTTATCAAAAATCGTTTCGAAAAAGATTCAACTGTTATTAAGAAAAGAAAATCGCGTAAATCAATTTTTCTTTTACCGAAAAGATGCGAAAGAACACACGTTTCAGTATTTCCGTGAGGCGTAAAATTGAAATAAAAGTGTTCGCTATGGCCGCGACCGCGTGAAGCCGAAGCGGCTGCCGGTATTCAAAGCATCCGGCCACGATTTACAACGGTTTACACGTCGAGTTGTGACCGTTTAAGGGGCCGGTACCGTGGCGTAATCGTCCATTAAATTACGGACTATTCGAGAGAGATGGATACTTAAATCGCCGCCTCCTCGCACGGCCTCCGCAGATTTTACAGCAGGATGGAGCAGGCCGCGCCGCGCGATCGGTATCGTCGATCTCTTCCCGCGAGACCCTCGAAAAAGCTCGAATATCGACGGGCAAACTCGGGGACGCGAGGAGAGCGGGGGAAGGGAGGACCATCGAGCTTCGAAAATCGCGTCGTTCACGACTTCATTCCTCTCGTAAGCGACCGTTTTACGAGCGTGATATTGTGTAAAATCTTGGCCTCGACGAGACGAGACGAGTTCTTTGTTAGATGAGATTTTCGAATCGGTAATTCGAAACTTTTATAACTGGAAAATATCGATGAGAATGTAATTTCGTTTCTTCCCCATTTTTCCCTCTAACGAATCGAATTGCCTGATTTGACAGATTGTTGCTTTACGTATTACGAATTAATTAGACCTAACCTTACTTCTTGAAATTAAAGATTTTAAAAAATATCCCATTATATCTTGAAAAATAAAATATGTTAGATTCTAACAAAAATAATATTGAAATTTGAATTGCTATTCAAAATTGCATACAGTCATTATCCACGAGAGGAGTTCGAGTATGTGATAAATAAATACTTATCGCATTGCAATGGTGATGGCGAACGTATCGAGCTTCCTCTTAACGAGCTTCTTTAAGATCCTTTGTAAATCCCTTTGACCGAATGGTGATACGAATCGGCTTAGCTCGTCGCGTGTGTTCAACACTTTATTAGTTCGTAACAGTTAAGAGAATGTTGAATTCCGTAAGCAGTTTACATTTAATGAACGGTCCTTGAACACGCCACCGTCTCATTTCTTCTTCCTTTCACGAACGCCTAATGAAACGTTCTCCTGATGCATTGTCGCTGGTCGATTCGTTTTTCTCTTTCGGCAACTAATTAACAAACGATCTCCGTCTCTTTCTTTATCGAGAGTGGAATAATTATCTCGATCGTTATATTTACGATCGCGCGGGATATGAAAACGATATTGATGGAAAAAGATCGTATTTTCACGTGATCAACTAGATAATTATTGTTATAATTACATCGCAAAAGTTTGTGAGAAAAATCCATGAAATAAATCGTAATATGAAATATTCGTTACGATAATTTTATTTCGATTCCATTTGCAATGTAATTGTAGGATGTGACGGTTGAACGAGACGACATTAGCGCTACGTGGTTATTAAATGTACTAACATCCAGTACGTTATAACATATTGTTACAATTAGATTGCAGGTACAATTTGTTTGCATTTAAGTATGCAACGTATAAAATATTTGAAGTTGGATATTCGTTACGATAATTGGGTGAATTTCAATTTCAAAAGCGTTCCATCTTCAAAAGCATAACGAAAAAAACGCAGGGACTCATAAACACGTATAAATTATCATATAATGAAGATCACCTGACACCACACTCGTGTTCATTTGCATAAGATTATTTATCAATGCAAAATAACGAACACGCGGAATCTCCTCGAGTATTCTATTTTTTTTTCCCCATCCAATGCACGCCCACCTAATTTCGTTTCACTGTATACGTAGCGATTGTCAAATCTGCCCTCTCTCTCTACCTATCTCTTTCTCTCTCCTATTCTGCGCGACATCTTTTCTCCATCTCTCTTACTGGTGTCCGCTTCGAAAGAGAGTCGAAACAGTTTCGACGAAATTGCTGCCGCTGACCGAGGAGGATCTGCCTCTAGAATGGCCACACCACCCGGAACACGGGATTGTGAACTCTAACCAACGATTCCTCTTTCCCTCTAACCGTTAACCACGATGGCTGAACGAGTTCGACTTCATCGGTCCCTTCGAGCTAAGGATTGTCTTGGATATATATATATATATATATATATATATATAT
>NW_006263383.1:934521-940861 GCF_000469605.1 Apis dorsata
CCGGGAGATGAGACGAGACTGGATTAAGCCGTTCCACTATTGGGGACTTGTGATTTTGGAGTCCTTTCGATGATAGTTGTCTCGATAGTTTTGTTTCGACGGAAGAAAGAAGTGGATATGTCGGTTTGTCTTGAATTTTTTGTTTGTTCCGAATGAATGAAGTTTAATTGGGACCTGTGGAACATATTTTTGCGGAAGATTTTTAATAAGATGATTTGAATTCAATCTGAAGTGAAATTAGTGCGATATTTTACCTGTGTGTTTAATTTTAATATAAATATTTAATTTTCTTTTTATAAATATATTTCTGAATTTTGACAAATAGTAGAATGATAATTAAATTAGAATAATTAAATTAAAATTAAAATTAAATATTCCAAAATTAATTTTCTAATTCAATTCAAGTCAAAAAGATTTTATTAACTATATTATCTATGATTTAAAGATAATAATTAATTATCTTTGTTATTCGATAACAATATGACAATAAGATACTTTTTTTATGAAATTACTAAAATTTAACAATAAGAATTAAAAATAGAATATTTAATTTTCAAAATGATTTTAATATCTTAAACGACAAAAATATATTTGAATTTAATTTAATAGAATAGATGCAATGACAGATAACTTCTATTATTTATTTACTTTATATAAAAATTGAAAAAGAAAAAAGCTATTACACGCATTCTTTCAATCGTTTCCTCTGGATTGAATTTGGCTCAGGAATGGCCGCCTCTCGAGCTAACCGTTAGTCACAAAAGCTACAAGAGTGGAGATTGTGGGGCCGATGAAGCTGCGCGCGTACGAGGTCGTGGTAAAATGGCTGCACACTCGTGCACAAATGTGTTCGTGCGTCCATGAAACAAGTCGCGGCCGTGACTCGTCATAGGGCCACTCCACTCCGCCATGGCGGAGTCAACAAGTGACTTTATGAAATGTTGCTACATTCACAAGTTATACTGTCTATGAAAATATTTGTCCGATACAATCGTAAAATCTATCGAGAGAAAAATATTTTTTATTTACTTGAAATAATGTGAGAAATTTAATTTTGATATTATCTCTGAATTTACTATTGCCTTCGAAATATTCGTTCGATATTATCACATTCGATCGATGTATTCAATACAATATCCCATATGAAATCAATCAGTGAAATTGATAAAGAAAAAATATTTTTGATAGCTTAGAATGATTTAAGAAATAAAATTTTGATATTGTTTTTCAATTTGTTATTGCCTTCGAAATATTCGTTCGATACGATCGTATACGAATCAATGTATTCGATATAATATCCGATATGAAATCAATCAGTGAAAATGATAGAGAAAAAAGTTTTTAGTGACTTGGAATAATTTAGAAATAGAATTTTGACATTATTTTTGAATTTGTTATTGTCTTTGAAATTCGATTGAAATACGAACATATAGAATCGATCGATAAAAAAAAAGATTGAACGAAGAAAAAATTTAGAATTTTATATAAATAGAAATTAATTTATAATATCCGATAATTATAATATCTTTTTTATTCCTCAATTTATCAAAAATTAAACAAAAATTATCAACAAAATTATAATTTATCAAAAAAAAATAAAGAATCTAAAAAAAATTTAACAATTAACCACTCACAAAAATCTTCAAATCATTAAATTTTCATTAAATAAAAAACTTTTTACGATATCTTGTTCTAACGATAAAGATACAGCCAAATAGAGATTTCCAGAAATTCATTTCAAGTATCTAAGTTTTACTTAGTTCTGATCAAGAATTACGAAAGAAAACGATAAAATATTCGACACATTATCGCTTGTTATCGCCATTATCGCGATCCATGTCGATCCGTGCAGTGCATTCGGGTGCACGATACGACGCTCTTAATTAATTTTGCAATATTCTCGAGTCGAGTATCGACCAGGTTTTACGAGCGGTTCCACGACCATCAAACTTTTCCCTTTAGAGAGTAACGATTCACGAGGCAATTAGCGTTAATGGTTATCGATAATGCGTACGAAATCGTTCCATCACTCTCGCTTTAATATCATCGTGCCGATATTTTTTTCCATCGACGATAAATTAACTGTGAATTAACGATCACAAATACATTGTGATAAAATATGCACTCGACTAAAGAATTTCTTAGTCGGTGTTCAATGAAAATAGTTTATTATATTGTTTTTTGTGAAATTGATGATTTCAAATAAATATTCGTGAGGAAGATATGAATTTTGAAATTTAGAGATTAATTAAGTAAATAATTTAAGATAATTCGATTATAAATAATTCGACTATAAATATTTTCAAAATAAAACTCGAGTTTTTAGATTTTTTACTATTTTTAGAATTGTAATTTAAATAAATAAGTTATTAAAGAATTTCAGTTTTTATAAACATTCTTTACAATTTAATAATATAATATATAATATTTATAAGATTAGAAAGATTATAAAGAAAATTTCTTTAGAAAATACATAAATTCAACTTGAAAATAAATCTTAAGAAAATATCCTAGCAAATATTGCGTGGAAAAAACATCGTTGTAAAAATAAAACGATATCATCTTCAAAAATCATCGAGGAAACTTTTGAAAAACAAGATTTCTAGTTTTCAATGGCAGATCAAATTGCATAAAGTTAGTTCCGCTTTCTATCATGACAAATCTCGTCTGATATTCAAAGAGCACGGATTACATCCGCCGGTGAAGAATTTATCACGAAAATAAAAATATGAATAAATACCAGAGAAAAATAAATGATATTCACTAAAATTTAAAATAATATCCCTCACAATCGAAAACAATTCTCGAAGATTTTAGTTTAAAATATATTGATATTCTAACATTACAAATAGAAAAGAAATTACCAAGATTCAAAATCTAATATGATGGGAATTTTATTTATCTCAAATACCTATTCTTCTATTCAGCAATATTTCTTATAAATAAATACTACACTTTTTAAAGTTATAAATTAATTTTCAACATAGCAACATTCAAATACTCAATTTTTTGAATTCTCAAATTCTTAACCTCAAAAATAAAAATAAGAAAAACAGAGAAAATGACACTCGATAAACTTTCTATCCCTTACGAAATATTATTCTTAACATTTCTTATAAATAAACGCTACTTCTTCAATGATAAAATTAACTCTAAATAAAATAACTTTTCTCTCAACAATTTTCCTTTCAAATATCTGCACATACAAAAGAAAAATAATATTCGTCGATATACATTCAAAACCTTCGACATTCCTCACGATCTCAAATATTACTTTCAACGATATTTTCTACAAAAGTAAACACATCATTAAAACTATCTCTCAACAAAACAATTCACAAATTGCTCACAATTTTTCTATCAAATTCCTAACCTCAAAAGTAACGAGAAAAAAAAGCACTCACCGGAATCCGATCGATCCAATATCAATTCCTTTAAGATTCACGAATATCTCTTCGCCGTAATCCATCGCAAAAGCATCGAATGATGTTTTATAACTCGCAACAACGATTTCTCTCGACGAACAGCGTAGAAAGAAGCTTTAGAGCGTAGACGAAAGCGTTTGTCGGGCAAACTTGGTATACGTAGTAGCAGAAGCGGCGCTCGAGTGATGTTTCCAACGTACACACGCGAGCAAAAAGAACATATAAACTAGATACACGTAATACACACATCCGAGTTGCGAGAGCTAGAGCGTGACCTCTCGAGCCGAGGCGAGCAACGACAACACGGTGTCACGCGTGTGTCGGATGTGGAACTAGAAATAATTGCGACCCGCAGCTGCCTCCACGCTTCTTCTTCCCGCTTCAATTTCCCAGCGACCGTTGTGTAAGCGGTTTAATTAAATCGAGGCTCTTGAAACGTCTCTCTCTCTCTCTCTCTCTCTCTCTCTCTCTCTTTTCCTCTCTTTCTGCGCTGCAATTCTGTAATTGCGATTTTCTGGTGGAAATTGCGTCATTGTAGTTTTTTCTTATCGAGAATATTTGGACGATAATGGTGGTTTTTAGTTAATTTAAACAGTGATAGTTGGATAATAAAATTTGAAACTGTGTTATCGTATTTCTTCTTGGAGAGTTGCTTGAATGAATAATGATGATTTAGTTGGAATTTAAATGATGTAATTCGGTGGCTTGAAGATGTTATATTATATATTTTTATGAAGAGATTGTGGATGATGATGAGAATGGTTTGATGAAGATTATTTAAATTATGTAGTTGATGTAATTTAATAATTGATATTGAATTTTGAAGTGTATTTTTTTATATGTGAAAACTTTTTGAAGGATGGTGATAATTTTAATTAATTTAAATAATGTAATTTGATAATTGGATGATAGATTTGAAACTATATTCTTGTATTTCTTCTTGAAGAGAATTGTTTGGATGGATAATGATGTTTAATTAAATTATATAGTTTAATAAATAAATAATTTCAAGTATTGTATTTTGTATTTTTGTGAAAAATCTATAGATGATGATGAGAATGATTGGTGAAAGTTATTTAAATGATGCAATTAATATGCTGTAATTTATTAGGATTGATTATTTTTGAATTATTATTTTATTTTTTTGAATGGAAAGTTTTTAAACGATAATGATGATTATAACTGATTTGATAAATTATACAAATGGTAATAAATATAATTAGAATAGTAGTTAGAATAAATTTAGAGACAGAAAGAGGAAAATGTAGAATCAATAAATCATTAATGATATTTATAGATGACATCTATATTGATGATTTATATATCTCCTTTTATTAACTATCACAAAATTGCTAAACATATACTTACATGCACAAAAGTTAATTTATAACAATTTTAATATAAAAAATTAATTATTACAAGTTTCTTAACATTTAATACAGATTAATAGAATAATTTATAATAGTATCAATCTCAAATTTTAAAATTTACTTTTTGATTCAGAGGTAGCTTGGAAAAATTGTACATAATAAATAATACTATATAAAAAATTAATAGAAGCTGAACAAACATAAATGTTCACGTCACAACTTTCGCGAAATTTTCCACTAAAGAAACAAACATCGTGTACAATACAATTTTTGAAAAACAATAAGAACGAAACAAAGATGTCGACCATATACATCCTATACAAACTTCCACAAAATAAATAATCCATTTCCACTTTCAATTTCCAATATTAGACAGAAGTAAGACGATTTCAAATAGAAACTGCAACAACAATCCAATCACATCAAGACTCACATTCACAATTCAATTTTCACCAAAAATTGCAATTCACAAATCACGATTACGAATACGGAGATGACGTCCGCGTGTTTCGTAGACAAACTTCAAACTGACGGAAGCAAGGCATGACACACAAACCCGGCCTAAACCCTGTCACAGGGAGTCTCGCCATAAAAGAGAGGACAGAGACGAGAGACGGAGTCAAGGTCCGGCTCGAGGGGGCTGATTACCCCTTTACGAGGAACCAAGGTCTCGGGACGAGTTAGGTGGATGGATAGATAGTTACGAGGGAGAAACCTTGCTTCCTCCTCCTCGTAGTAACGCGTAATAACGCGGCAAGCTCGTTTCTTTCACCCCCTTGCCCCTCTTAATTGCTACCTGACTAAGAAAAAAAAAAAAAAAAAGAGAAAAAAAAGGGAAGAGGAGCGTAGGCTTGGCAGTTAACCCTTGAGGTTTTAAGGTTCGAAGGACGGTGAGGAGGTGAGGATTGCGTGTACGGAAGGAAGGGTTGGCGTTTCGACACGGTGGTGGCCTTCGGCTGGCCGGAGGCTGTAAAACGTACAAAACAACCCTTTTTTTTAACGCTGTGATGGACAATCCATCACTCGCGACCTTGGCCTCTGTTCTTTGCGCCGTTGAGGATTTTTTTTTTTTTTCTTCTTCCTTTTTTCCCCCGTTTCTTTGGGATATTTCTTTCGAGGTCACGATTTTCGAGGATAATAAATATGGTCGATTACCATAAGATCTTGCATTCTGTAAGGATTTTTTATTTTTATCTGTGATTGTTGTGTTATAGTTAATTTAAATAAGTGTAAGAGTTTATTAATTTTTCTTTTTAGTATTTTAATTATGTTCTTCGATTTTTATTTGACAATAAGTAATTGTATTTTTTTTTTTCATATTTTGAATTAAAATATTATTAAAATTGTAATAAAAATTATAATAACTATATTTAAAATATAATAATTTAAATAAGTGTAAGAATTTATTAATTTTTCTTTTTAGTATTTTAATTATGTTCTTCGATTTTTATTTGACAATAAGTAATTGTATTTTTTTTTTTCATATTTTGAATTAAAATATTATTAAAATTGTAATAAAAATTATAATAACTATATTTAAAATAT
>NW_006263383.1:941127-941328 GCF_000469605.1 Apis dorsata
AACAAAAACGAAAAATTATAATAACTATATTTAAAATATAATAATTTAAATAAGTGTAAGAGTTTATTAATTTTTCTTTTTAATTATGTTCTTCGATTTTTATTTGACAATAAGTAATTGTATTTTTTTTATTTTTTGATATTTTGAATTAAAATATTATTAAAATTGTAATAAAAATTATAATAACTATATTTAAAATAT
>NW_006263383.1:941424-945675 GCF_000469605.1 Apis dorsata
TAAAATGTAATTTTTATATTATAACATAATCAAACAATTAATCTATTTCACTGCCTTTACTTGAGAAAAATTATACATATACCTAAAGAAGAAGTAAAAAAAAAAAAAAAATTGCATTCTAATTTAAAACACTTCGTTATAAACGCGGCATAATTATAATTGTAACCTTATTAGCAACGCTCATATCTTTGAAGAGGGGCGTAAATTCGTGGAAACAAACGCGGGGAACCGCGATTGGTCGGGGAAACTTGTTTCCAGAGTTCGCAAATTACGATATCGATAAGCGAACGGCCATTTTTGTTGGGGTTCTTCGCGAGACGGCCCCACTTATTCCCTCGAAAAATATCGCTTAGGTAGCTTCCTGTGGCGGTTGAATGAAGAAAAAAAAAAAAAAGAAAAAAGAAAGAGAAAGAAACGAGAAGAAGAAAAAAAGAAGAGGGATAACCTTTTCCAAAATTCAACCGTGGATGATGCTAGCGCGTATATATAAAGATTAAATTATGCAACGTCGAATGACTTTATTGTACGACGTCCAACATGGCGAATTTCTTTGCCGCTCTCTTTCTCTCTCGCTCTCGCTCTCTCTCTCTCTCTCTCTCTCTCTCCTCCGATTCTGTTACGTGTTATTCGTTCCAATTTGCATGAGCATTGAGAATGATCGTAACTTAGGCTTGTTAGATACGTGTTGCGTCCTTGAGGTTGCGTTTGAGCTGCGCTCGCTACAAGGTCACAATGCATAGCTGCTTAAAAGCAAGTAGATATCCTTTTTTTTTTTTTTTTTACCTGAAATTTTGCCGAGGTAACGAGTTGGGAAAAAAGGAGAGAATTTTTCGAGAACTGGGAACAGTTGAAGAGAACGAACGACGGTGGACGAATCGTGAGGGGAAAAATTTCTTTTCGATCGTAAAAGAATCGTCTTGAATAGAATTTTGGGTGTATTGCATAGTTGGAATATATCAGTTCAGTGATATTCGAGGGATTTTTAAATATAAATCGTATAGGTAAAAATTATATGGATTTTCCTTTGAAAAAATATTTCGACGAAACAAAAATTTAATCAATAAGCCATTGTATTCTAAAGATGAATTTCTTTATAGAACGATGCATGAAGATTTTTTATGATTATTTTTATCATTTACGATATCTACATCGATTGATATAAGGATTATAAATGATGAAGGGTAAGTGGAAAATTATCGCGTATCAAAAAGTATGAAAAAATCTTAATTTATGCTTTCCTTGAACTGGTCTCCGTTCAAATTTATTCGAGATGCAATAGTGTTATTCTTGAAATCTTGAAATGCTGTATTCTATCTACGTAAATATTTTCTTTCCTTCGAAAATACCAAGAGAAATATATCTCACGAATTCTATTCTATTTTTCGCATATCGATCACGATTTAGTGCAAATGCACACGTGTTGCGCATATTCTTTTCTCATTGTCCCGCTGTAACGCTATCATTACTACCAAAATTTCTCAAATCAGCAGCTAAACTAAATTCAAGATTAAATTTATACTCTATTGAAAGGAAAATTTCCAAAACTCTCAAAAATAATTTCCAAAAATTACCAACCAATATTAAATATAATTTCAAATTTGACCATGAAGCTTAAAAAAATTATTACGCATCTCAAAACCAACCAATATTCTTCTAAATCCTTCAAAAAAATTCCGATCGACTAAATTTCAATTTCGATTGCTTCAATCATTAAAACGAAAGTTCAAACTTATCGAAAAAAAAAAAAAATTCTCCCGAAACATTTTATCGAATCGCCATTTATAAATTCATCCAAGCCAATCATTGCGCTTCTCTTTTCAAACTTCTCCCAACTTCGCCTAACTTAACCTTACCTGATCTTCGCACTAATATTTCCACGTTCGTCGAAATATTCTTCCCTCCAAATTACATTTCACGAACGATGTTGCCAAACTCTCGTTTGCGTTCTCGAACGAGAAGGAGGCGAGAGAGGGCGCAGAGAGCTCGAGTTTCGAGCGACGGCCATCGCGAGATGCCAGAAAACGATTTTCCTCGATGCGTGGAACACGGATCGAGGTTGACTTTCGAACGTGTTCCGTTTCACGCGATGATTTATGGCCGGTTGATAGTTCGTGCGCGCGGTCGCCGGTTTTATGCGAACGTTTTAAATGGGAGATAAACATAAAGAGGCCTTTTACGACACCATCAAATAAACAACTTGACTCCTCCTTCTGGTGAGCGCGTTTCCATCCAGATTTTCGACGTGGCCAGTCAACGGTGTGCCACTTCGAAATTGTGTTTTGTTTTTGCTGGAATTTTTTTGAGATAGTTTTGCTGATATTTTTAATTTTAGGAAATTGTAGAAACGGACGATTATTAAAAAAAAAATGTGATTTAAGATTGTGATTGGATCGTTTCGAAATTTTGCTAGAGCAAATAAAATTTAATTTTTCTTTTTTTTTTTTTTGTTGAACGTTTGATCGAAAAATTGTATATAAATATATACGTATAATAGTATATAATATTATGTTAGTTAGAAAAAGAAAGAATTAAAAAATTGAATGACCTATTTTGGTATAAAGTGGGTTATTTAGGTTATTGTTAATGAAATAAAAAAATGTTGCTTTACAAGGGGTAAATAATGCATTTAAATTGAAATGTAAAGAAATTTCAAAGGATTAGATAGCATTATACGAGAATCTTATAAGAGATTCTCAGAAAAGAAACTGATCAATTTCACTTTTCATAAATCTTTTAATTTTATTACCTGGTTATATGATTAGTATTTAAATTACTTTTTTAAGTTGATTCATAATAAACAAATTGCGTAAACAATCGTATATTTTCAAAATAAATGTCATTTTCGTTTTTTTTATTTTATGATTTATGAAGACATTTGATCAATATGACTTCTTAATATAATAATTAATCGATAATTTCTTTAGAGAATACATATTTCTTATAATTCACAATATTTTTAAATAATTAAAAAAAATTCAACCACAAATTGAATCCAATTTGAATTATTTAAAAAACTTTCAAATATATTCAATATAAAATTTCATAAACATTTCTTGAAGAATAATGAAAAAAAAAAAAATCTCAAAAATAAAAATTAAATATTGTGTTAAATATTATTGAAAAATAATGAATTATTTTAGATAGAAAATTTATTTAAAGTTTCATCAATCTATTTGTTCATGTTTTTGTCGAAACTGGACGAGAAAGCAGACGTAATTTGAGAAGGTTCCAAACAAACAGAAATTCAATCTACCACGATATTTTTCTCTTTTCTCTCTTATTCATATTCATAACATCATTTTCGTTTCTGTCGAAACTTTGTTCGAAGGTAAAGTTTGGAAAAATTTAAAATCATGTTAATTCATCGTATTTAAAAAAATTATTCCACAATAAATTTCAATTTGTCGAGATATCGCGATTAATACGAAAATTTATTTATCCACGAGCGAACAAATCAAAGAATATATATTTAAAAATTCTAAAAAATTATATCCCAATATTATAAAATTTAAGAAGTTTAAAATATTTTAAATCTTAATGCGCAAAAACTTTCCAAAAGTTCGAAAAGTTATTTAAAGTGCGAAAAATTCCTTTCACTCTCCACACATTCATCCCCTTTAACATTCCAACTTTCAAAAAATCCAAAAAATCAAACGTCAATAACGTTATAAATTCTCTTCCAATTAAAAAATATCCACAATCATCGATATCAATCACTCTTACATCCCCACTCCCTCGCCCTCTCTCTCTCTCTCTCCACAAGCATACATTCATCCCCTTTAACCTTTCCGCCATATTTAAATTCTAATCCTTCACCTACAATCCTAACTATAACCACAATCAATCTACTACAATCTACAATCTCCACTTAAATCTATTCGCCTTAATTTTTCACAATCATCCACTTTATATATATATATATATACACTCGTGCAAATACACTCAAACCAACTTACTTCAAAAAATAAAAAAATAGTAGAATAATTCAACAAACTCACCAAGATGATTTCTTGAGAATTCACTTCTTCGGAAGAAAATTCGAAGACGAAAATCGGAAGGGTGCAGCCAGACGTCGGTTACGCGGGCACTAAGGGCGGCCATGACGAGCGCGGAATTCCAGCGTCGCGACGCTAGTCGGGCACGCGGCCCCAAAGTATCGACCGGCATGCTGGCACACGGCTTCGTTCCGTGGAGGATCTGCAGAGAGAGAAAGAGAGAGAGAGAGAGACGGTCTGGAGGGGTATTGCAGCC
>NW_006263383.1:945916-954885 GCF_000469605.1 Apis dorsata
GGTGCGTTCAGCCACCACGCCCAACCCCCGGCGAGAGCGATTTCGAACCCCTATCTTCGTTCCGCAACCCCCGTGGAGAGAGCCACCCTGGTCACATTACCATATATTTCCTTTTATATCCTTTTCCGAACTGCTCTGACCCCCGTCGCTGTCGTGGAAGCCTCCTGTAACCCTCCACAATGCTTCCGTCTTCCTTGGTTTCGTTGAATTTTCGATAGGTGCATCCTTGTCTGATGCGTGGCAGCTTCCTGTAACCCTCCACTGTATTTCCGTCTTCTTTGGTTTCGTTGAATTTTCGATAGGTGCATCCTTGTCTGGTGCGTGGCAGCCTCTGTTACCCTTCACTATAGTTCCGTCTCTTTTCGCCCCGTTGCTTTTCGGTTGAGTGCATCCTTGTTCGATTCATTGATAGGTAGTGGCAGTGGTTTGGCTCTCTCCGCCTCTTTTCGCTTCGTCACCCTCGCGATTGCGAACCGGCGGCTGAATTCACGCGGAACGTGGATACGAGCGTTCGGCCTCGCTTTCGTTTTTATCGGTTGCTGGAGATTAGGTCGATCGGTTGCTGCCAGTTCTAGGTGAGATGGGGATTGAGAAGGATTTTTTTTGTCGGAAATCGCTACCTTTGAAGACGCTATAATACTATTTTAATTTTATGATTGCAGATTGATCGAATTTGTTCTTTTGATAATGTAATATAAAATTACTATTAGAGAGCTAATTTTTTAGAAAAAAGATACATACATATAAATAATAAATTACTTTTATATTTAATTCAATTAAATTTATCTAATATCTAAATATTTAATTCTAATCTCGTTGTATACACATTGAATTTTCTTCCATTACTATCTTGCTTATAATTACATATTCCTCAATTGATGTAAGTAATGCTTATTTATGTAGCACACTTCTGATCATCGGACCGTGCGAAATTCGAGCAGAAGCAAAAGTAGGAAAGGAGAATCATCTTGACTATTTTTATCTCATAGTTTCTATGTTTATATTAGAAAGTAGTGGGGCAATGGAGTGGCATCAGTGTCGACTCGAGGCGGTCAACGAACGAACTGAATGACGAATGCCGTAAAATAATGCTAAGATTCCCATAAAGCGAGGTTACATCATGTTTAGCCGTTATTATTCGAAAGAGCACGGTCGCGCTCTTTTGCCTCACGTAACGCTCGCGCGACGTAAATTCGCTTGATATTTGAAATATTCCCGGAATAATTCCGATTTACGATCCTCTAATTTATACTTCCCTCGCGGTGAATCTCCTGTTCCTCGTTTCTCCTTCACTTTCTTGTGGTCTCGCGCTGTTGGATCTTCGTGTTACTGTGAAATCGTGACATCCTGACTGATCAATTCTTCTCTCTTTATATACCATTGTTGTTGTCTACTGATTGTTAGTTCGACTACAAAGTGATAGTTTCTATGAATCAATTCAAAAATGTACGTATTTTTGTTCCTTTTGTTTCTGTTTCTGAGTCCATTTGCAATCTTGTTTCTTTGATTTGTTGTAATCTGTATTGATGAAACAATTAAATTTATTAATAAATTTATAAAAATAAATTGAAATAAATATAATAGATAAGATTATAGATAAATAAATAATAGATAAAATTTTTTATTCTATTAAAATGAAAAATGAAAAATTCTTAATTTATACCTACAATATTTGTATAAAAAGTATTGCTTATGTAATTTTTTTAAAAAGATAAAAAAATTTCAAGTTCTATAATGTTAAAGATGTTAAAGATTTCCTGTTTCTTATGCAGATACGATATTCAAGATCTCGACTTCCAACCTCGATGTTTATTAGCAAACATAACCTAATCGTTACTGAACTTTTTACTCTTCTTTGTCTGCAAGCGCCACTGTAATTACTGATAAGCTTTCAATTTTGCTAACAACGTCTCATCCTAGCTACCTCAATTCTATTCATCCACCTTTCTTTTTCTTCATTCCATTTTCTTCTTTCCTCTACTTTTTCTTCGCTCCACCTTTTTTCATCGTCGTCGCTCTTCGACACGCTCGCGTGACTCGACACGCGTATAAATTAAACTAAATTACTGCGGCGCGAGCATGTCGTTAATCATGGCGAGAAATTATTTTCGACGCGACATTTTTACGAATGCGGTTTATTAATCACACGCGGAGACGATAATTAAAATTCGCCGGGCAAATCGAATCGCTTTAATTGCACGCGTGAGACGTGAGTGGAAACCGCGCGTTTTCCTCGAGGTAGCCGCGCGGATTATGGGCGAATTATTTTTTACGACAACTCGAGGTGAGCTTAATGACCCATAAAACGGTCCACTGTACTCCAAGTTTTGCTTACGAAATGAAGAAACGATTAATTTAATGCCTTATTAAGGATAGTAAGCAGTTGGATTCAATTGGGCGCGTTTGCATTTATTTGATACTTTTTCTCTTAACTTTTTTTATAGAGGCAAATCTTTGTTGTTACTGTTTTAAGCTGTTATAATACTGTTAAAAATTATCTTTATTGAATTTATAAATTTTTTTGTTCAGTTAGTTAAAGTAATATAATAATAAATTTGAAATAGATCTTTTTACATAAGATTATCTTTTTAAATTATTATCTATTACTAATTAAATTAAAAACAATATTTATTTCATTGTTTAAAAATAATCACGGAATGGAATAAGTGTACAATAAAAATCCACCGACTTAAAAGAAACCCTTTCTACGACTGCTTAAAAACAGACGTCCTTGAGATTTCTGTCGAATTTTCAGGAGATCGCATTATAGCCTTCACGACCTTCGAATAGTTTCCCAACGAAAATCCTCAGGATCTTCGAAAATCATAATAAAAATAAATCTTACTTTAAAAACAGACTTCTACAAAATAATATTGCCATTTAAAAAATTTTAAATTATTTTTCTAATTGCAACTAGAACATCTAGAATTTTCTATTAAATTTATTATTAATTCAAAATTAATGTTACATATATATCGACAATTGTAATAATTTCATTTATATATATATGATGGATTTTTCACGAATGAATTTTAAAATTCAAATTTTATTTAAATCTGCTTAAATTATTAATGAAATTATATTACATATATATTATTATTATTCATATAATATATATACAATGCTTGCTATAATTTTTAGCTTCAATTTGTTTCAATTTTAAAATTCTTCAACTATCTAGCATAGTGATAAATATTTAATATTACAATCTCAGAAGAAGAAAAAAGAATTCTTACGACCTACCTTAACCTTTTTAACAGAGTGATAAAACAAATCGTTCGTAGTCGTCGAGAGGGCGTTCGAATCGTGCTTGGAGGCTTTTCCGCCCGTAAATCGGCAGGCTTTCCAAAGAGTCGTTATCGCACGAGACGACTCCATATGTCGTGTGTCCCAGGCACTGTGTATATCCATATGTGTGCCGCGTCATCGCCGGTTTACGACACAAGGCCGTGCAATCGCGGCCGATCATCCTCCTCGACCGACATCGTAAATCCACCGGAGGTTCTTAACCTTATCGATCGGCCGTAACTTTGCAGCGATAACGGACAGACGAATGCCTCGCCTCGTTTCGCCGAGTTTCACGCGTTCTTTTCATAAACGAAGCGCGTCCCGCCATTGTTCGTCCGCCATAGTTCCACCTTGTTGCGCGAAGCTAATGGATTTGGTGTTTCGATGGAATTGGATCTGAAATTATTATAAATTGAATTTTATTATAAATTAGCGTGAAAATAATGTAAGTTTATTTTTGAAAAATGTGAACAATATATTAAATCCTAAATAATATAATTTTATTGGAAAATAAAAATTTATTTATTTTTTCATCGATTAATTATTTATTTGTAGGAATTATTTCTTATGATTTTAAAAATTTTTTTTTCCTCTCTTTTTAATCAGAGAAATTTGAAAAACTTTACAAAGAAAAAATATAAAGTAACCATTTCTATCATGTGATTTTTTAATATGAAATTTTTCATAAAGAGTATACATTTATAATAAATAATTCAATTGTAAAATTTTAAATTCAATAGAATTTAGTTTGGTAAAGATCAAGGGAATTATGAAAGAAAAGGTTTATTGGTGAGGTTTAAGAAACTATATTGGTAAAAAAGGTCTTGGGTCTCGTGTTTAAAGCGAGGGAGCATGTGGTTAAAACGGTTGAAAAGGGAGAAAATCTTTGCTGCATGTGCACAATGAGCATAATACACGTATAGCCGACGAGATTCATGCATTCCTCGAAGGACCACGATCTACGTTGACCGCTACATGCGGTCAAGAACAGTGCAAACGACCCTACAAGGCCAACCACACAACCCTTGCACGGCACGGACCATTCCTTTCCGTTCAATGTCGCCCTTAAAAAGTCGCCGCCATAAACACGCTTCCTATAATAGTCGCCAATACTACAAAAATATGAATTTTTTAAAAATAAAATAATTTTTTGTTTTAGATAGATCAAAATATTGCAAAATCTTTTATGTATTTCTACTATTTCTATTCTATCGAAAACATTATCGAAGAAATATAAACTTTAAATTCATTCAATTCGATAACAAAAAAATATAAATAATTATAAATAATATAGATATCATTGTAACAAGCAAATTAATATCGTTGATAAAAAAAAATTCTATTAACTGATATAACTATTTTTATTCTTCGATACGTCAAACGAAAAAAAGATATCTGAAAATACGCGCGGATTTCGAACTGTGCTTCCTCTATGAAACGAGGCCTCGACCTTCATGGTAATTCCACGCGTGGGACAGTAGCTCGTAACATTTTTATTAAGTAGTTAAAATTTTATGAACGTTTTCGTAGCAGTGTGCCTGCTTTGTTGAGCGAGTCATATGCCGATTCCACGATATTTCGTTTTAGCGACGATAGATGTCGCGAGTTACGCTTCCTCTTCTATGCGCCAATGCATTACTTCCTATCTCTCGCTTCTTTGCCGTTCCATCTCGAGATTTCGAACAAATCGTGAACGATAATCGTATATTTGAAACGCACTTTTTCCATATGCAAAGCATTTTCATAATGGAAATATTTATTATAAATCATGAAATAATAATTATCCTAATGTAAAATAGATAAATAAAAGAGGAAATTATTGTTAAAAATAATCTATATATTTGTTGAAATTGGCATTACTTGCAATATTATTGGCCTAATGAATTTTTCGAGTAATACGATTTATATTTATCATTATTTATCATATATAATTACTGCAATTATTTTGAAACCATATATAAATTTTATATATATATATATAATATAAAGTAATTAAAAATATATAATTATATATATATATATGTATTTATGTATTCAAAATATAAACATAAATATATACATACATAAAGAAATTTTTTTATAATATACTAATTAATAGAATCAATTAAATTGTCATTATATTTAATAATAATACATCAGGACCTTTTAATTATTTAAATTGTGCAATATCGTGTCATACAGCAAAATTTGTTCTCTTGCGATCGCTCTGGCGTGATTTTCAAGAACTATGTATCTCTGACGGTATCCTGGAAACACGATGGAAGCATCCGGAGCATAGGGTGTAAGGGAGGATTCGCCAATCAGTTCTTGTCTGATCGGTCGGTCGTGCAGAGGGGTTTGCGATGCGTTCAAAACAAGGGAGAGCCTATTTTTGTTCCACCACCCCTTGTCAGATGACGCTACTGTATCGCACGAGATTTCGAGCTTTTTATAAATTTCAACAACCTGCTCCTTATCGTAGAGAATTTTTAACGCGATCCGAATCGATTCGATATTTTTACATTTATTATTGATAATTGAAATTTCGATATCCCTTTTCAATAATAAAGTTATTAATTAATAAAGTTTAGCGTAATAATTTTGTTACCAAGGAGTGAAGTTTTTAGTTTTATTTCAACTTGAAGGCCGCACGATCAACCTTGAAACGTATGAGGTAACAAATCAGCATTGAAACGTAATCATCACACGTCCATTCACGTTTGTTCGATCGAATATGACTTCCTTTCATTATTCCATTCGGGTATTCTGAATTGCGAAAGCATTGGCGACATTCCTAATCATCGTGAACAATGTAGCTTCGAGTAGTCAATTGACTGACCAATTTGAATTTGAAGAGTATCGTCACACATTATAACAGAAGCCAAGAAATTACCAATGCTTAATTACCAATATACATAAAAAAGAAAAAAAATATATACATAAAAATTAAAAAAATATACGTAACAACTAATAGTAATTTATCTTGACGAGAAACATTATCCAGAAACTTATGAACTTCAAGTTTATTTATTTTATATTCTTTTCAGGACGAAACAGGTTCTCGAAAACATGGTTGAATCAAAACCGAAGTAGAAATAAAATTTAAAAACTACCACGTGTCGAGGATGCCCATTTCAAGAAAAAGAGGGTCCCCCCTTTCGAGCGATGCTACGCTCTACGTTGATACTAACTTAAGAGCGATATCGTACGTTATCGAAAATGTCGTGAGAAAAACAGAGAGGCAAAAATCGAAGCGAAAGAACCTCTTTCACGATTAATAAAATTTGCGGCGCGCGCCCGTTCAATTTATGGACCATGTGTCTTTGTAAATTTCCCAATAACGGGCGTTCCCGTTTCCAAAAGTTGCACCGCCGTCCTGATATCTACGTTCGCCGTGGTATCGTGGTGAAACGCAAATCGCCTGTCCGGAATGCGCCCGCCTTTCTCTTTTTCTCCGCCAGACAAAACGTTGTAATGGCGCGCGACATGCCCGGGCAGCATCGAGGATCGCCATTTTCTGAGATAATATTTCCTTGGACCAGTTTCAAGGCACTCTTCCTCTCCAATTTTTAGAACGCAAGATTGCAACGAGATGCAAAGTGGAATATAACTTCGCAATTATGATGATATCGATCTCTTTACATAGATCAATATTGATTTAAAATGAAAACATGACATTGATTTAAAATAGAAAATGATTGAAAAGTGTGGAATAAGTAAAATGAAAAATAGAATTATTATGGATTAATTAATTTGAAAAATTTAATTTGATGAAAAGTTTCGCAACATCGGCTTTAACATCAATTATGCAATTACGATATCCTTATAACGTATAAAGTATATAATATGAAAGGAGCAATATCAATTAAGAACTTTTTAAATATCAATTATTTTAAATATCATTAATATTGGCAATTAGGAATGGAAATCAATAGCATAAAAAACATGAACTTTTTTCATAGTAGAAGCAAAGTAGAACAAGAAATCTTTATAAAAAAAAAAACCGATAAGAACATGTTCCAGTAACGGTGTCTAGGACAACTACGATCAATTACTAATGAAAATTTAAAAAATTGTATTTAAAACGTTTTTTGAATCTTACATGCAACATTGAATCGAAAATGATAGAAAAAAAAAAAGATGATAGTTGTGACATAAATACTACTTACAAGATTATTACAATTTGTATAATCCGCAAAAATGAAGTCGATCTTTGCCGATTTTTTCCGATCATAATGACATCTAATACAAGACGAAAACGAATTTAGAATCGAAGCAAAAAAATTTACAATGTATTGTTTCATTATTCATTGTAAAATTACTCATTTCACTGGGTTCAAAAAAGATTACACTTCCTTTTCACAATGATGAAATTGACTGTCGAACATATATCCGCCAAAAGAATTCTAACCTATAATAAATAACATAATAAGTATAAAAGAAAAACTAAATTTTCCAAGTTATCAAAAGGAGCGAGTAAGATAAGAAAGAAAAATTAGATCGGCACAGGCAAGCCGAAATATTCTTCATAGCAAGAAATCGTGAAATATCAGCCGGTTTAACCGGCAGTCAGCGGTAAAAGTATAAGTGGGGGTGTACCCACGCGTGTGCACGCTTCCCGGCCGGGCACATTTTACGTTTTGATGGCGCAATAAACCGACGTAAAGCAGCAGTAAAACGCATCGAGTCACAAGCCCGCTCGTTCCGTCTTTCTACCTATCCTTTATCGAACTCTCTCCAACTAATGTCGTTAAGTGGCTCGCCTTGTTCAAGGTGCACCGTCACTGTCTCGCACACACTTGTCGTCCTGCGTTCCGGACCTTCCGCCACGTTATTACGTCACTACGCGTCGCGTCGCGTCTGTCAAGCTGTCACGTGCTTGACAGTTTGCCGCTTACCAGGTCGTTCGCGATTTTCTTTTGTACAAAAGAAATCCATCGCGGAAAAACGATTCCGATTTGGTCGTGTTTCGTTCGCCAAGCAGGCGATGCGCGTGCGCAGTACAAGACCCATGAAAACCGTTATACATCACGAGTGTACATGCGCATGCGTACGTATTTTCAAATAATTGAAAACAATGAAACAAACTTGATTTGAGTAGTACAAAAATGTACACGCGCATTAAATTTAATAATTAATCGTAATAAGAATTTTAAAACATGTTTTTTTGAAGTATTAATAATCAGTGTATATTAATAATGATCTTTTTTTATATGTGAATTGATATTTTGCGTAATCTTGATGTATTTACTTTGAAAATATTATCAAGATTGAACAAAACAATTTTGTTCATTAAATAAGATATAGTTGCATCATATTTTATATTTAAAAGCTGTTATTCTTATCATTATTCTCGTAGAGTCAGCTCGTAAAGACAATATATATTTGCATTGAATTTATTAAGCGGAACAATTATTAACATATCGCGAAATAAATTTTATTTGCATATTAACATTTACCGTTTCAAGAGAAACCAGTATTAGATAGTAGATAGCAATTTAATAACGAAAGATTATTACAATGATGAGAACTTATATAATTTTGTCTTGTTTATCCAAGCAGAAATACTATAATTAAATCATGCAAACAACTTTTGACACTTTTACGATTTTACAATAAAAAGATATATACCGTTCTACTTAATTATTACACAGAATCAAAAAAAAAAACTATCTAGTGAAAATTTATCTAGTTTTTTTTTT
>NW_006263383.1:955119-960517 GCF_000469605.1 Apis dorsata
GTTCGATATTTTTCGATAGAACATGGAAAATTATTATTGCGTTCCAAGAATTGACTGACCAATTGTCGGAGCATACCGTAATCACCATATTCGTGCATCACGGTTTCACCGTACTTTCTCGGAAGCGTTAATAAAATTGTTCGTAATGACAGGCCATACATCGCGCACTACGTTCTCGGCCCCAGTTCTCTTCATGCACTCTTTTACAACGCGAGGTTTGTTTAACAAATTACGTTACATTTTTCTATGGCTCGCGAGAATACAGGCATAAGTATAGAAACGCTTACAAAAAGATGGTTGCTTGGGTACACGGAACGAACGATTAAAATTATATCCCACTTTCACGAACGACGGTTATTACTATCCCTATATTTTAAGACAATGAGTCTAAACTGTGTTATACGATTATTTGGAAAATACTCGAGAAACTGACGGTGTAATAAGGATAATAAGATTAACTCTTGAATAACTAAAGGAGTTTATATTTTAAAAAATTATTTCTCTCATTTTAAAAATTTCAAAAAAATTTTCTTTTCAAGATTGAAAGCTGAAATAAATTATTTTATATATGACATGACATAAGAGAAAATTAATTATTATTAACAATAAAATATTTAAAATATAAGAAAAATAATTACTCACGTTGGTAGATTCAGCAAACAGTCTGCACGTGTGCCTTCATCGAAAGCTGGAAGCAAACTTTTCACCTTCTGAGATTTTCAGATTTAGAGGAATCGGTAATCTGCAAGATACGGGCAGGCGAAACGTCACACAGGATCGTTTCTTATCTGTGCCTCGTCGGCGTTTTAGGGCCAATCTTTCTCCACCGCTTCGTCCTCATGGTTTTTCTCGCTCTTCGATTGCTGTGCTTCGTTTTATCGCTCGAAACGAGAGATTCCGGATGACGGTCGGATTCTCTGCACATCTGCGACCAAGTAGATCACCCTCGTAAAACGTGTTAACGACAAACCTGGCATTTCGCTGTTAATTTTTTAACCGTGTCTCGGATCGTGTCGGAAATAGGTAATGTTGACACGATTACATCGTGATATAATTTGCGATGATCGATATTAAACTTCTTACAACCTGATTCTGAAACATTAAATTAAAGAAAGAAGTTTAAGTGCTATAAAAATGTAATATAAATTTATATTTAAATATTATATTACATTTTTAATATAAAATTATATGATAACAGTTTTTTAATAAATTCGAGTGATTACATTTACGTTATACCATTTTTTTTTTGATGATGATTTTTTACAAAATGCACAATACATTTAAAGAATTCACGTAGCACGTAACAGGCGTTTCAATTTCATTTTCGTGATTGAAGGATATTAGGGATTACGAAAGGAGGATCACGTTGTAGGTAAAATACCCACCAAGCCTCGCAAATTCTTTCTCACTAGGTAAACGAGTTAGATAAAACGAGTCGGTAAAACAGTCGCGGACACAACGGATCGTGCAACATTGATCTATAATACGATCGTGTATTGCTTTTTAATTGTGTGATTTAATTGGCGGTACGTATACGATAAATGCCGTATAATATATATTTTATGATTAGATAAAACAGGTAAAAACAAGACATTCTCATTAAATTGAGACTATTTGCATAATAAATCGTACAAAATTTGTCAATATCTATTATCGTAATAAATTATATTAATGTATTACTTTCATATGTTTTTATTTTACTTTCAACATATTATGCGACTAAATTACAAGAATTTTCTTTTAACTATTGCATCAAACTAAGTATTTATATTACTTATTATTATTATTAATCATCTCTAATAATATTCGAATAATAATTCGAAATGAATCATATGTGATAAAATATAATTAAATATTGTTATTATAAAAATTGTATTTAAAAATGGTAATTTACCAGATATAGATTGCTCTATATCAGATAATAGTTAATAAAATTTCGATAATTCTGGAAACTTTATAATATTTCAATTCTAAATGCTAAATATTTTGCCAAGGAATTGTTATTTTAAAAATATCAAAAATTATTATATTTATAAAAATTTAATTTTCATCGATCCTCCAGCGAAATACATTATTTGTACATCGTATCACTTTATCACAAACTTAATCCACTACGGCAACGTTTCAAGTATAACGTTTCAAGTGTATACATAACATTGTTGTGTACTTCTCTCAACGATATCGTATAACGTTACAACTCGAATGTATCCGGATATTTCGTTTTCGTCGACTAATTAGTCGCAATACTTGTAAATCTTTCATAACAGAATTTCAAGCAAAGAAAATGCCGATATATACCATAAAAAGCTTAACAAATTTGATTGAAACTTATTAAGAAGAAATTATTTAAAATCTAAAACATGATTTTCGAACTTGTTTCATAATATAAACAAATTTAATTCGTTTTTAACGCTTTCTATAATGAAAGTATAACTTGCACCATTTTTATACTTAGAAAAAAAAATTAACATTTATATAAAGATAAACAAAGGTTTAACTTTTATATTACCAATCTGATAATTTAATTACTTCACATTTCTTTCCTAATTTTGTAAAAAATTCATCGACAGTCCGATATCATTTACCCTGCACGGTCAACTGTGGTTTGGGAATTCTCTTTATCTCCTCGAAGATGGCGCGATAGGTGCCTCTGGTCCCGATCATCAGGGCGTCACCCCGCAGTTCACCCCGAGCTGCACGATCATTCAACGGAGAAACCACCGCCCAATTTTTTTGCGCCTTTTTTTTCGCCACTCCATTCCCTTTCCCTTCGAAATTTCATGATAGCATACTTCGCTTCGAGAATTCCACAACACATTTCCAAGGTTCCAGAACGAACCACCACTTTACCCAGGACGCATGTTTCTCGTAGACACGCATACCAAACGCGGTGGTCGTGCGTGTCTTCGATCGTCCACCTTGCCACGGTCACAATTTATACCCCGTGATGTTCGAGACAGGTATATATGCCGTGGAATACAGCTGTACGCGCACGAACACGCTCACGACATCATGCACGCGACACTGTGCATTCCGTCCCCTCGGATCGAATCACGATCGTCGAAATAATTGGATTGATCTCCTCTCTCGAACGTTGTTGATCGAATTTGAGCCTTTTGTTAATGAAATCTGTCATATCTGTCTCGAATCTGATCGGTTTACATGATAGATATAGGGTCATCGATGATGAGAGAAAAATTTTATAAAAAAAAAAAAAAGAATACGATAAAAAAAAAATTAAGATAATTACTTTTTGAAATCAGTAATTGTTTTTACATATTTTTGAAAGAAATATATTTTTTCGGAGAATTGCAAGATATTTATCTTTTTTTTTTTTTTTAATTTCATAAATGTTTTTTCGATGCTTGAGACGGATTAAACCAGTTCATATGTTTCCCGCTTATAAAAAAAAAAGGATATAACCATCCGTTGTTGTTTAGGTCGTTTTCTGTATCGTTCCATCTATCGTCTCAGGCTACAAAGGGTGCCGAGGCATTTCTCCTTTTGTACACTTCGAAGTTGGCCATGTTGGATATCATCGGAAACAGGCGGTGTCTTAAAAAGATCGAGCGGTCTCGATGCGTGGATTCTGCCAGGGGTGGGACATTCATCTCCATAGATTAGCTTTGGAGGCATCTACATGCTTTCCATATTCTGACGTATGGCTCGAGATACCTGAAAGACCACGCCTGTTCATCCCCGGTTCCCAATTTTTTTGTTGACGGTTCGAAATTAAGGGTTTTCATAGGGATAGTTTCTAATCGATGGAATAAATCAAATGATTCGAATTCCATAGATTGTTATTTCGAAAAAGGACAAGTATTAAATATTCGTGTAAAAATATAAAAAATATATCTTACTTCTCTTATCTGATAATTAATTAATTTTTTAAAAATTAGAAAAGAAACATGAAGTAATTAAATTAAAACTTAAGTCTTTTTTAATTCTATACCCATTGCATTTAATTTTATAAATAATAAATAATGAAAATATTTGTTGAAAATATTATTCAGTGAAACGGTGTAATTTATTTATTTATTAAGAAACAATGGCTGATCTAATTAAATATAATTGATAAAAATATAAAATAGTTGATAATTTTTATAAATTTTAATTCAAAAAATATTAAAATACTCAAATTATTAAAAAACTGTCTGAATCATTAAATCGGCCGTTATCTCTTTGCAAAAAAAAATTTGAAAATGATTCGCTAATGAGAATTTTATTTATATTCTGTTTCAGGATTGGATAGCAGCATTCAAGGTAAGTACTATTTTAACTTAAAATTGATTAAGAAGATCCGACGGGACTAATGTATCTTTTTAATCATTCGATTAATTATCTCATGCAAAAAAAAAACTCAATAAACAGATCTTAATTAAAAGTCATTCACTCTGTTTTAAAATCGTTAAAAATTCTTTCGTAAAATTCACGTTGCGTCATCAGGAGCGACGAAGGAACTATTGTGTAGTACACCGCATACAATACGAGCAGCCATTTACCCCTTGGCATTGAGTCTCAGCATGAAAACAAACAAGCCGCGTTATATTTAAACCGAACCATCCAGTAATGAAGCCGCAGTTCGTCCCGTAAAGAGACAGAAAAAGGAACGCGATCAATTGAAAAGAGATCTTTAACGAATACGATACAGTAAAGTTGAATATACACTGCAATATATAATGCAAAGTTATATAAGTAAATATATAATCGTTCAAAAATCGACTTAAATGGAAATTATTTATTCTTTTTTGAATTAATGCTTTAGTATTTATATAAAAATTTCAAAAATGAAATATATTAAGAATTAAAAATTAGATTAGGTAATAATAATATATTATCATTCATTGATCTGGCTGTCAGAATACAATGTATTGCATATAGTAATAGCTTAAAGAATATATTTCTTTTCTCCATCGACAAGAATCTTGCAATCGAGAATTTTTTCCCGCCCCTGTGCACTTTCACCCTCGCGCGCTTGATGTTCCATCGAGACTGCCCCCTCGATTCCCCTCTGACCGCAAGTAGTCATACTGTACCCTCTCTTCTCCGAGCCCACGAGCTCGCTTCGCCACCACTCTAAGAACGTAGGAATGCCGCCGCTATCCCGATCCGGACGAGTTCAGTGGTTTCGAAGAGTCGAGCAGACGACACTAACGAAAAGCGCCAGTTTTGCTTGCATATTCCTCGCGGGAACGGAGAAAAGAAGAGGTATACGCAGTTCTAACTGAATCAAAAGAGATTTGAACGCCATCTAGATCGAAGAAGAAATCGAAAAGAAATGTTCGTGTAGCGAATCGTGATTACGAAGTTTATGATGATTGTGATATACTTATTTTTTAATTGATCGATTCGATGAGTTTATGAATATTTTTGTGGAAAACTATATATATATATATAT
>NW_006263383.1:960699-963071 GCF_000469605.1 Apis dorsata
ATGAATTGTTTAAAGAGAGGAATTAAATAAGAAGTTTTTGGTTGGAAATAAAGAAGAGATAATAAAAGGAAAATGATAAGAGAGAAATAGATCGAGAAGTAGAAATTTAAGAATACGATGAAAACTCGTAAAGAAGAACT
The DNA here is from genome assembly GCF_000469605.1 of Apis dorsata. Lineage (NCBI taxonomy): Eukaryota > Metazoa > Arthropoda > Insecta > Hymenoptera > Apidae > Apis > Apis dorsata. The sequence continues at coordinate 960,840 of NW_006263383.1, forward strand.
AGTGGCCGTCGGACGTATGCAAACTCACGCCTAAATCGAAAGTTACACAGATATAATTAAAAAGATTGATAAAAAATTACAAATTGAAGAAATTGTGAATGATGTGATGTTTACGATCAAGAGAAATATGACCAGATCAAAGAGAAACAAGACAAAGCGAAGAAAGCGAGAGGTATAAAAATAAAGAAGAATCAAACGACGGAAAAAGTGGATAAACGCGTGCGAGGCTAATCATCAGAAAAACTGCTAGCTCACTAGAAAGCAAAGCATGAAAAAAAGGGAGCGGCAAGGAAGAGTAAACGAGAGAAAAGAGTGTAGAGAAAGAAAAGAGTAGAGATTAGAGAAAAACAGAGAAAGAAAAAAAAGTGGCGAGAGAGAAAGAGAAAGAGAGAGTAAAAGTATCGCGCGAGACGTCTGAAGGCTGCACAACAGTATAGGGTATAAGGCAACGTGGTGAACAGGACTGCACTGGCAGAGAAAAGAGTAGAGCGGTGCTGAACACATAGAGGCGAAGAGAGCAAAACGAAGAGAATCGTGGTATGGACGAAGCGCGAGAGCGTGGTATAGTGAAGTGAGAACGAACGAGAGGTAGCAGCAGCAGAAAAGAAACAAGAGAGAGTTGGAAGCATAGGCAGCAGCGAAGATCAGAGAGAGGCAAGTCAGTGTGGAGAGAGAGAACCATTCATCTTGGCGCGCCTAGACGGGCCGCGATTGGTCCACTTCGGATAAGGGAGCGGCGCGATTGGTCGACTCTGTTTACCAGCTGGTACCCCAGCGCGCTCGAGGATCGTAGAAGAGAGGGGGGAACAGAACGGAGAGACAAGCGGCGCCATTATTGTAAGGGGTTACATTTAGCTGGCCGTGGGTTGTAGTACGCGGCGTTCGGGATAGGGGGCTATAGTACCTTCATGCATGGCCCATAAAGGATTCGTCGACTATCCGAGAAGTACGCAAGAAACGGCTTCTAACACCTGACAGGGGCCACGCTCTTCTCTTCTCTTCTCTCTCCTCGTGCCGTCGCCTCGATCGCCGTCGCAGCCCAATTTTCTCACTGGGACCGCTGTGTTGGATCAGCTGGGTGGGCCTGACCGACGAAAGACCCGTTGCTTTATTGTCGCTCATCTCGATGTGGAAGGAATCGTAATTACCATAAAGGAATCGTAACGTCGTCCCGAAAATCATACCTGGACAGTGGATGCTCTTTTGCTCCGGTGTGTGATTGACGACACGATCATCCGAAAATACAGAGAGAAACGAACGATCTGGAAACATCCCGTGTACGTCTGCCGTCGCAAGCTATCCGGTAATCGCGATCATCCGCCTACTAGCGATATCCTTTTCCGCCCGCGTCCGTTATCGTTCCAGTGATAATGTGTAAAGTTGCGTAAGTGGCGAGTCAAAGTGGGGGTCAAAGGTAACGAATAAACAAGAGAAAATAAAAAGATAGTCGGAAAAGGAGAAGGAAGAAAAGAAGAATTATCACGATAATTTTTGATTGAATACGAAAAGTGAAAAAAAAAACGACGTGATCGTAAAGAGTAACCAATTAACCGAACAATAATCGAGTGCGTGCGTACGGTGCGAAAGAAATTCGAATCGATTAAAGATCGAGAAAATATTTGATAACTTGTGATATAAGAAAAGGTGATTGGCGTGGAAGTGTGCGTGAAGATGAAGCAGCAACCGGCAGATTTGCCGGTACGGTGTCGGTGTTGAGACACTAAACCCGGCCACCGTGTCCGGGCGTGTCTTCGGCATCGAGTCCGAAATCGGCACCGGCTACAGCCGATATGAGTTCGAAATTCATAATCGATAGTATGCTACCTAAGTACCACCAGCAATTCCATCATCAACAATTATTCTCGAGCGCGAATCCCGGCACAATCCAAGCGTGTACGACAAGCCCAGCAACCGCGAGCCTAGAATCGAGTTTATCCGCGGCTGCAGTCGCGGCCGCGGCAGTGAATTACGCGCAACAGCACAATTCCCCTAGCCCGACGGGCTCGAGTCCTCAGCATTCGGGAAGTTCGGCTTCTACGTCACCGGCGGCACGCACAACTTCCAGCATGTATCCATACGTGTCAGCAGCAGCGGCGCATCATCATCATCAGCAACAACAAGCGGTTGCGGCGGCAGCATTCGGTGCCACATCTAGCATGGTGCCAGGATTTGGTTCGACCGCGGCTTCAAGCGCAGCATTAGCTGCGGCCGCAGCCGTCGATGCTGCAACCG
>NW_006263383.1:963266-972968 GCF_000469605.1 Apis dorsata
CCAGCCTCACTGGAAATGTTGCACCTACGTCCGCCGATCCAATGGTAAATTATACCCTTGGCCATCATCATCAGAACGGCGCTACACCTAGTAGCCTAGTATCTTCTGCGTCAGCTTCGTCTGCTGTTTCCGCTGCGTCCGCCTCTATGGCTGCCGCTGCACAGTTCTATCATCAAGCCGCCGCTGCATCGGCCGTCGTTGATCCTTTGACGTCCTGCCAACAACCTACCACCGGACAACCCAGCATCTCGGACATACCGCGATATCCATGGATGTCCATCACCGGTAAGTCTTTCTTTATAATTTTTGCTGTAATTTCTACATGTAATACATCGATATTTTTATTTTAATACACATATTTAACAAAAATGAAATTTTAAAGGAAAACAAAAATCGTATTAAACTCTTCGTGTTATTAAAAATTTATAAATGGGGAAAAAATATTCTTATAGCTATCGTTAATTGTAAATATAGAAATATTTAAAACCCGAATTTTCGTATAAATTCTGATATCAGGTAATAGAATAAAAATATCGATATTTTTTTTTTCTTTAATGCTCATGAAATGTGTATTTGATGATAAAATAGTTTTTCGTATTTAAATTATTTAGTTAACCAAATAGAATGAAGTTCTATTTGAATATATATCGTTTTACAGTGAATTAGTTTATGTGGATTAAATTAATTGTCATTATATTGTCAATTTCAAATAAATACGTATCGCGTGATCATGTTTCGTTAATGTTCATTTTTAGAATGAATATAGAATAAAATGAAAGATGTAAACCGACGATAAACAAGATTGATTCACCGATTCGAACTTAATCGCCGTCAGTTAATATAGCGTTAAATTATCTATGAGAATGGAATCAATAATAGAGTTAAACGATAATTATAACGCTTATTTGAACATGATTTTTCAGTTATCATCACGCATTAATAAATACGCGTTGTGTCGGATCTTTCTAACAATGCGTCAAAGATAATGAAACAATTGAATCTACATTGTTGAACAAAAGTACAAGTATTACGATCGTTAAAAAATAATGAATTCCTCCCTTTTATTTATGCTTGTACTTATTGCTAGTCACGAAGAGCTAACACGAATTTGCAAGTAAAAATATCGACCATGTTTATTTAGTAGTGATAAATTAACGAAGCAATTATAACGTGATTCGAATCTAAATTTATTGTCTCGTATAAAACCGATATGTATATCATTATTTTATTGTCAATCAAAATCATAAAAAAAATATAATTAAATTACTTTACTTTCATGCAAGATTGTATTTTTTATCTTTCATATATAACAAAATCGCTTAGTCAAGAATATATTTTTAAGTTACATTGAAAAAGCATAAAAAAAATAAAAGCAATTTGTATCGAATTAATTGGAAATGACAAACACTTCAATCTCAAACGGTAAATGGAAACTGACCTACGGTATACGTGTTTATAGTTATTCTTTCCGTAGGGGGTACTATAGAATACTTGTTAGAACATTGTTATACCTTGAATGTTCCATAAAATGCATGTTCAAACATAAACTATTATATGGCGATATAAAATATAATTATAAAACTAATCTAACTAGTGAAAATTAATATTGATAAATTTTTTTTTAATAATAACTTATTTATTTTCAAAATAATAAAAGTTCATTCTAAATTTTTGCATACAAAATAAACTGAATATGTTATCGGCAATATAAATGCAATAGTAGCATTAGCTAGTCTAATTAATATTAAAGATTTAATTTAAATATATTACCATTGAAACGAAAAACATAATCAACTGTTTTATATAATTTCAATATTAATTAGATGATAGAGACAATAATTTCATTGGATAAGATCTATTTAGAATTTTCATAATTATTCTTAATCAGATGGATCTATACAAACTCTAAAAGCATCGTTAGATTTCATAACACAAAAATACTGTCACAATATTTGTATCTTAAGCTGTGAATATAATTTTCAAATTGAATCTCTGAAGTGTGCATTAATTTATGTAAAATTCTATTTTGTTCATCTCATTGTCCAACATAACAACGCAAAAAGATTACCAACATTTAAGAATATTCTAAATTTTCAATTTAAAGAAACAATAGCGTTCCTTGGTATAAGAGCGTATTCGCAACGTGATCATCGTTAGACTTGAAATCTTTACTCGTTCCAGCGACCAGCTATTTTCCGTGTCTCGCATAATGCATTCCGAGTACAGCTTGTATACATGCGTCTTTGTTTGCGATAGTATTAACGCGAACAAAGTGCCGACGGCGTTTTACCGCGTGTATTCGTGGCGGACAAGCAAGTTGGTCTATCGTCAACATCGCGTACTTGTCGGCAATGTCGTGAAAAAGCATTCGTGTATTTTTAAAAGCTGTTCGATTTACCGATCTCCATTGTTTTTCGTTTTATCGTCGTCGCAATCGTCTGGATGAGTGGTCGCGAGCAAGACGATGCGTCCTCCACCCGAGAATGTAACGAAGGGGCCTGGAGCTTGTTCAAGGTTTCGTTTCCAACACTAAACGAAAATAAACCAATTCGAAATAATTGGCTTTCGCAGTGCACTCTTGGCTTTGTGTATACTTCAGGTTATAGAAGTCAAACATTTTCGTGAAAGATCGGGCGATGTCGTTCGAGTCAGTCATTCGTTAACCTTGCATCAATTTCAACGAACAATAATAACGATCAATAATAACGATCAATACGATAATAATGATATTTGTTTAACTATGATTCTAAGCGAATAACTATTCACAATAACTTACGTTTCTGATGAATAATTACTTTAAAATATTATATTGCTTATCCCACGTCAAACTTGTTAGCATTCGCGCGATTTTCGAATTAACGACTCCTAGCGTTTGAATTTTAAATTAAACTGTCAATGAAATACGGCAGAGTGCGCCACAATACACGAATCAATTAGATATGGCGCGGATTGTATTTTAATAAAATTATAATCATTGAATGTATAAACTATTTTCCGAAATTCGTTTTGCTTTTTCAATCTCTAATAACATTTTATTCTGTAACATATTGAAAATATATCGTACATTGATAAAAAAAAAAATAATAGAGAGATCATTTGTTACATTCATGAATAATGTATATTCTAACGTTTACCATAAATCATATTCTAAGCAATGTCAATTGGTATGATTCAACATTTTCCGACTTTTTTTTCTTTACGAACGTTTATCATATAACTTTTCGAAGAAAGAAATTTTTGCCTGCGACTAACAGTGTTGGAAACTCGTATGAAGAGAAAGAAATCCATTAATGGAAGACATCTTTTCCTGTCAAAGCCTGTTCTTTCAATGGTATTCGTTTATCGCGTAATATTTATGAAATGATCAAGGTATACAGCATCAAATTGGCAGATAAATCATAATAGACAACGTTTAATTCTTCTCGACATGTGCTTCAATATAATTTATAACGATGTCATTTTTTAATTAGATTTTCTTTTAGTAATATTTGCCTTCGCAAGCACGAGCAACAGAGAAAAAGAAGGGGGTCACGAAGAACCGTTTTCCTTCTTCATCTATAGCGCAGTCTTATCGGGCAACGTTCGCAAGAAGTGTCTATTCGTGATTCAATAAAGTTCTTATCTGGTTTACGAGTGCGTAAGAATAACTTTACGAGCCGAGAAGAAAGGGAACGTCGTCTCTCGCGGTAGTCGTTCAAATGTAATGCAGTCGAGTGATTTATTAGGATAAATCCCAAGTCGAGAATGAATAGCGTTCGCGATCGGATGACTGAGTGGTTAATTAGAGATGTGGTCGCAAGATACATATACATATTACTGCTGACTGTTACATACTTCAGACTAAAGTTTTGAAGAGATTTTGTCGTTTTGATCGGATCATATATTGAGATCATTGACATACGATAGATACAGAGATCAATGTTTAATTCAATTCATTTTGAATTTAATCATCGGATTAGACAGACTAGGAATAGGATTAGGCTGGTACACTCGAACATTTTACGATCGTATGTTTCTAATCCATCTTTCTAGCGGTCTGAAGTTGCAGCGAGAGCTTGCATGTCGAATAGCCGCGAATTCCTACTTTCTAATTGCGTATCTGTTCGAATAAGTTTCGGTTATATATGTCCTCTCCGATTATCCTTCTTTGTCTCTTTCTTCTCTTCTTGCCGACTATCTCAGCTGTGTTGAGTGCTTGTGTCTCAGTGTGGTTTATCTGAAATGTACATGCTTTTTACGGTCGATAATCTTCTAATCGGATCGATTGACATTCACACTAATTACGACTATTTTTGTTTTCAGATTGGATGAGCCCGTTCGACAGAGTCGTGTGCGGTGAGTACCATATCATTGTTATATTAGTGTAGCCATTTCGCTGAAAAATATTGGCCAAAAATTTTGTTTACTCGGAGAATCGATATTGAAGACGAGATTATTTCCACTTTGATATTTCCGAAACTATTCGAAACTATTACTTATTTGCGTTATCATACACGGGGAATGTGTTCACTTAGCGAGTTTCGAAAGTCCCATGGAATCCCGGCATGAAGATTGTTAATTTGAAGCAACCGAGAAGGTAAAATGAACTTTCGTAGGACCAATTTGTTCCCAAGCGTGCGCCGCTGCCACATATGGCAGCCATATTTTCAAATGTAAGAGCCAGTTTATTCACGAAACACAATCATACAAGGCGGTTATCATTTTTTTTTTATTTCAAGTTCTGGCCAAATTTTATGATCAAATACGTATTTCACTTGTTCAAAATAGATTATTAGATTGGGCAGTAAGATAAAATTTAAAATAATTTAGAATTTAAAACAGAAAAGATTTAACCGATAAGAAAAAGTATCTGCACGTCGTAAAATTTTACATTTCACAATTTTCTTTAACAATATATTCGTGAAATAAGTTTTAAAGCTAATTCGTATCCTATTTCTACGGTTTGATCCGCCCCTGATAATTCCTGTAGTCATCGCTTTTATAAGATGAAGCTCTTCACGGATTCATTGCGGCGTAAAAAAGAAAAAAAGAGTGTCGTTTGGAGAACGAAGCCGACGCTTGTGTGGCGCTTCAAACTATGTCAAGAAAAGTCAAGGACACAGCTTAAAGGTCGTTTACTCGAATCCTGGTGCCGGTAGCACGTGCTACCGACTCGCGTATCCTATTCATTTATGTTAGTTGCGCATGCAAGAAGGACATGTATACGGCCAACTACACCTGTCGTCACCATGATAATGTTAGCCGCAAATTATACCCGTGACTATGTTTTATATAGCCTATTACGGGCCGCACAATGACGCAGTAAATAGCGATTAAGTGAAATTAAAACTTCACCCATTGAAATTATCGCGATGATGGTTTGTTTACATTGGGCGGATCATAATTTCAAATAGGAATAGTGCAGGAAGTCGCCGGTATACGATGGGAACAGTTACTCAGTCGGTAAATCACAACCAAATTTATTCGTATAAATGAGACACAATTGGCTTTTATGTCGCATTCTCCCGATTGCACGATGGGAATAAGCTTGCTTTTTGAACGATTTCTTCGACATGAGAATATTATCAAGCGCTAATACGTTTCTGAAAAATTATAATCAGAATTGAATTACGATATCTTTAAATCGATATACATATACACTTCATAAATAGTAGCTTACAACTTTCAAGTCTTTATCTTCGTTACGTAGCATCGATGTCACAGACGAATCTTCTCGTATTTTATAAACACGCTCGTGTAGACTGGGTTTTAGGTTTCTGTTGTTGGAGATACGTAAGCTTCTCTGGCACCATCCTCGATAGACGCCGTCCATCGAGAGAGCGAGAGAGACGTGACGTTAATGCATTTGGAAGTTGGGGTGCGTCAGCCGAAATACCTGTGGGAATGTTGCATAGAGACCTCCAGGATGCTTGACTAATTGTAATTGAAGTTATGTACGCGAATCAACGTTAGCCCAGGAACACGCGATGCATTATGCATCGTCCATCCGTGGCGTATTTCTTCTTCCCCTATCTCTTTTGCATCGACAATTGCGAGAGCGCCATCTTTTCAGTCTGGCTATCTCTTAGTGGTTACGTTGTAAAATTAGTCGAGACATTTTTATTAACGTTCCTTAGCTGTTTTTATGGGCTGTGCAATGACGAAGATAAATTGTTGGTACCTTGTCACATCGTGTTTTCGTATTCCTTTTTTTTCTCTCTTTAAATATTTTCAGATTTCAATGTAAAGCAATGATTTTTAACCTTTTCGAAATCACAAGTATTTTACGGAACATAAAATGTTAAAAATGTGGAATGATATAATTTTTTATTGAAAATATAAAATAAAAACAATTTCGTAGAATTTTAATGTTTCAAGAAAGATCGGTTAAAATCTAGAGATATGTTTCAGATATTTATTATTATTAAAAAATCTTTAATTTTGGCGCAATTTCCGAAATTTTAATATCTAAAAAAAATAATTTGAAATTCTATTGTGCTCGATTGCAGCGCTTTCGTTATAAAGTAATATAAAAATAGCACTTTGAATTCAACTCAAGCGACGTCATTCTTTTTCTTCCACTCGCTGCAATATCCGTCGCCGTGTCTATGGACATAATCTATCGCTAGTACGTGAATGTACTACGCTTTCGAGCATAGAATTGGGATTGGCGACTGGGTGGCTTCGAACTTTGCACCGATAAAATGCCACGTGATTTCAACTTTAGAATTCTATTTGAAATAAAAATTATATGCGCAAATATGCATTTTTCGAGCATCGAATATCTTAGTTCGAAATATCATTGAATTTGTATTACAGAGTTGAGAAAGATAAACGATACGGCGAAAAACACCATCTTCCATTTTTCACGAAGAAAGAGAGCATGCGCATTGCGACAAATTATATGTACGCACGCGTTTAACCTCGTAAAATTAGGAAAGAAGCGCTCACATCCATTTTATAATATATAAAATTAACTCGAAAATACGAGTATCTAATCTTTCACCGGTGGTATGTGAACGTACATACTGCATTTTGAGGTCAGGGATCGGCGGCCTGCTGATGACTCCGTGGTATTTCGCGATATCGTTTTTCTATATGTGTGTTTTCTTTTCGGTCCACCATCTTGGACTGCGACCAAATTTTCAGGCAACGGAATACATAAATTACGCATGCTACATAGGTTTTCTATTTTAATGTTTGCATTAAATCTTAATTCTATGACAAATGTATATATTAATATGAAATAATTTATTTTAAATCATCATATTTATTATAGTATTAAATATAATATTCTGATATACAATTATTCTTTCGTATGTGTCAAAGTTCGAAAGTGATAGATTGAGGTTATGTTTAAAAAAATATTACTGTTTCATATGTAGTGAAGAAAAAAATAATCCCATCGTAACATTTGCAGGATACAACCAATTGTATATCTTCTAGAATTATTTATAACAAGTTCAATTCAAATAATTTACGTGGTCCGACACATTATACGCTATAACTCCATGACAATTCGTCCATTAACCGTACATGAAAACATCAAAAGGGATAGCGCGTAATCCTTGGAATCTATCACAATAATTGCATAATTCAATCTGTGTCATTTCTCTATTTCTTTTGTCGGTGGCGTCGAGTGTTTGACGCCTTTGCGATAAGGTTCAGTGGCCAGTGAACGTCTAGTCGGGTTTTGTATACGCTCTCGGCGTATCACGAGATAATATATAATTTATAAACAGTTCGATCTGCTGGGTAACATTGCGCCAGCAAACATTCTTGTTAGCTTACTCAGTACTTGGTACAGTCGTTCCGTGTTTCTTTCCTTTGATTAATCCTCACTGTTGCTGTGTCGTTCCGAGAAACGTTTACTCCCGTAACTGAGAAGAGCAACACTGAAATCCTTCTAAATTACAAGCTGGTTTTTTTTTTTTTACTTCCTCACAGAATGTCTATTGTGGAAATAGACAATTTATTTTTTATTTCTGCTTCCTGCTAATATACCATTATATATATCACTATACACAATATTATAAATATTGCAAAAATATTGTAATAATATTAGGTTATTATATATGAAATAGTTCACAAATCTATACAATCAATTAACTTTGTTAAGATATATATATCGTATATATTGTATATTTATATTTTATATTTATATTTAGAACATAACCTCTTAAGAAGTTAGGTTAACTTAGATTAGATCGTATATATAGATATATATCATAACTAAAGCGAGAATAACGTATATATATATATATATATATATATATATATATTCATTATTAAAATTTTTATATTATTTTATCTGATGTATGTATCAGAATAATAGAATATAATAAATTGCTATTGATATAAAAAAAATTTTAATTTTTATAATTTTACCTCTTTGATAGATAAGATATATTGTATTAATTAAAATTATTAATATTAATTAAAAAGCCTTGATTAATATTATTTTTAATGAAACTTAATAATCTTATTAAGAAGTTGGTCGTGTCTTTTGCAACAATATAATATCACACGCAATTTACATAATAATCTAGTTATATTGAATAAACTGTCCATAATAAGCACTGAAAGATAAATCAACGATTATCAGGGACAATGTTTATTAAGTATCCGAATGTGTGACGAGTTAACAGCGATTTTTGTCGGCCACCTTCCGATAATACCGTAGTTAAATGACCCCCTTTAATCTATCCCCGCATTCGTAAACGGTGTGCATTTTGATGTCAGGGTTCTCGTCTAGTTGGATTTTGGTGTGTACACGAGGTCTAGCACGAGATAATGTATAATTTATAATCAGACCGTTTCTCTGGCAACAGTGCGCCACTGCATGGACTGAATCTTCCGCCCCAAAAGCCGCCAACCCCTCATTAGCATTCGATGATGGCTGCCGCGTCCTGCAGCGTCCGTATTATCCCGTTTCATCGTTCCTGCCTCCCCTACCTGGGCTTCTGCTCGTTTCCATCCGCCTTCTCCTCCTCCCACTCTGCCTCTGTCTCGCTCTCTCCTCTATTCTACGCCTATCCTCCCGCCTGTCTAATGCTATACCGTCAAGTAGCGGAAAATATCGAAAAAAAAAAAGAAATTATTTTCTCTTAGAAAAAACTGTTGTGTACTTCCAGATTGAAAATATTATAATTATATGTAATAATTACAATGTTATAATAATTATGATAATTATTTATAAAGTAAATATTTTTCATTAATTAATTCAATGACGTTGAAGTGTGTTGCCATCTTGAATAATTCTTTTTCTATTTACAGAATGTTAATATATTCGTGAAAACAGTTAATTAATTCTTTGGAGGATCGATACTACAGGTTGACATGAAAAAGTTGATACGCAAAAATGTCGATTTATTTATTAAGTTATAAGTAATTAAAATTTGTATATTAGATGAAGCGAGATGGAGTGCGGCAACAAGATGCGAGAAAGATAGAAATATAACTGTTACTTAATTTCAATTTTAATTATATAGCTTTAGACAAAAATTCAAATCTTACGGTGGGTCAGGAATTAAAAAAACATACCTTAACCTAACTTAACTTAATTAATACTCTCGTGCGTATCTCCTAAAACTAAAAGCTAATGGAAAAAACTTGTTCAAAATATTATTTCTGATAGGTTGTTTAAGATTATTGAAATTTTATAGAGACATTTTTTTTTTTTTTTTTTATAAATAATAGCCAAATTTATTAACGTTTTGCATG
>NW_006263383.1:973258-977301 GCF_000469605.1 Apis dorsata
TATGATCTTTATCTCTTCGTCCGAAAAAAAAATGTACCATGTCGCTCAGACATATGATTTTCGAGTCAAAAAATCGCAACTAAGAAATTCTACCGAGGATAAAGGCTAAGAAAAGTTTAGGGGTGATTATCGGGAAGGTGACTTCGTTCAAGGACTCCGGTGGGAAGAGTCCCGTTTCCGGTGGCCGGGAGAAGTCGCAGACCAGGTCAGAATCGTGTTGTCACTGAGATTATTGAAACTGCAGTTTTATGGGCCTTAAAAGCAGTTTAATTGCTGTTATATAAGTGTTTATGCGCTGCCAGGTTTGGCCTCCGCCTGCGCCACCCCAAACGTTTATTTTATGGTCATACGACGGCAGCGTGTACCCGTTTTGTCGCGTGCCGAACCCATCATACCAGTCAAATCCTCCGATTCTAAATGTCACCGTAGATTCACACTCCTTGAAAAAATTCTGTCTCTTTCCTTCGAGACAAAGAGCAGCCTTCATAGTTATTTTCGATAACTCAAGGTAAAAATCACGATAAAAGGATACTTATATTTTTCTTTCTTAATATATTTCTAGTTTTAATATTTAAGTTAATTTATATTTTATTAATTTAATTAATTTTATTAAATATAAGAGATATAATTTAAATATAAGAGATTATAATTTTTTTTTTTATATAATTTTTTCTCACGATGAAGGAGTTGATGATGATTTTTATTATTTTTTCCTCTCTATCCAAGATAATAGAAAGATTATTTGTTGATGATGCATAATTTTTTTTTTATTCATACTCGTTTTCTGTTTTATTTCGAAGTTGAACATTGTTTTTCGTTGATTTTCTTCCGTTGAAATTCTCTTTTGGATATCGGTCACGCCATGTATATAATATTTATTTGCACGACGACAATATACAAACAATTATATTAAATGCCGTTACGAATTTATATCTATAATTACGTATTATGCGATCGAATAAAATTCTGCTGTAAATATTAATATAAGGGAGCTTAAGTTTACTCGAGATATTTAGACACATTATACAATAATATATTTATATTTAATCTTAAATTGAAAATTTAATTTATTTCATTGATAGAGCAATATATCAGGTCATTTTATTATGAATAATTAAAAAAAAATTACGTAAAAAATATTTAGATATATTTATATAGAGGTAAAAAATTTCAAAAATATTGTGCATATAATCATTGTAAATTGATATTGCGTACGAGAAAAATATATTTCGGTGATGTTTTTTGTCACTTATTAAGAAAAGCATGCAAAAGATTTCACCAGGAGTGGTAAAATTTTTCAAGGTCATTGCTTTTCTTCAGCCCTTTTTACGATCTCATCTCTACCCGGAGGATCCACTTCTTTTTTTTTTTTTCCTAACCCGACGTAAACTTTCACTGTACCCTTTGTCGAAAGTCGCGTGCGCGCTTTTTCCTGTCCCTTAAGAAGCAATAAAGTTTACTCTATCTACGGAAAAACGAGTCAAAAAGTCAATGCTGCTTGGTGATGTTCGTAAATCATGTCGTTTCTTAGCCGAGTGAAAGTAAAGGCTTCGTATCTGTTATAAGAATCAATCACGCCCTTTATTCAAGTCTGCAAAAGCTTTCTTTTATGTTTATTTGCTTTCGTCGAATGAAGCGACAAATTTTTATCACATCGAAATTCGTTGAGATGAAATTTTTTTTGGTGAAAGGAATTCATCAATCAATTCATACATTTTATATTCTTAATCTTGTATCTATTAACAATTCGTTGAGAAATTAATATTTTTTATTTTATTAAATGGAAGTAAGTTATAAAAAAATTTTATTTGAAATAAAATATTCGAAGATATATATCATAAATTAAAATATCTCAGGCCTGCTTTTAAAAGAATCTCGTCTTCTTCAAGCATACATACAGAGTTACAAAGTTTTAACTAAACTCTACGTGAAAATGCAAATAATATTGCAACGTTCGTCTTGCACGGATGAATAAGAGAACACGCAAGAAGCCGCGCACGAGCGCGTGTTCTAATTTATAAACTCGTTTAGCGAAACGGATGAGCCGAGGGAGAGCCGAAGGAGAGTCGGCGTGTGTCGTGTTCGATCGTATATTCAGCGCTTGCCATTTGCGCAAGCGAGGCGCGAGGGGGAGGGAGGGTCGAAAAAATCGAACTGTAGGTGAGCACAAGTCCGGAGAAACACGGACTCGCGGCGTATCCCATTCCACGGATACCGATAATTATCGCGGGGGGAACAATTTATCGTAATTACACTGGCGGCACTATCTGTTTCTCGATAGCTTGCGAGCTCGCTCGTTTTTCTACCGAGGTATACTTCTTTTCCTTCTTCTTATTCTTTTTCTTCTTCTTCTTTCCTTCTTTTTTCCTCTCTTCGAAGTCGTTGAAGTTGCATCGTCGGGTGGGGGTAAAAGACCGCGAGACGAAGACACGGGAACGAGTAGGAAACGTGATATTTCGTCCGCCATGTTGTTTCTCTCGCCTAGTTCTCTCGAATCGTGCGTTGTACAGGTTTCGTAATTTCGGGTTGGCAAGAATGTTTCCAGGTTGAATTATTCCGTGAGATTCGGCTCGGTTTCTGGCTCTCTGACTGGAGAGTAGGTAAATATCCAAGTAGAGAGCGTTTCGCGCTCGCAAAATTACAAAAGACTGAGGCATTGTAGAATGGGAGGCAGTTAGAGTAAAATAGTGCGTTCGCCGCGGCCATTCGGCCGGCTCTCTCGGTTACTAACAGGATTTTGTTAAAATACGATTATACCCGGGGCGAAGGGGGATTGAGATAGCGGTAGGTACCGACCGTTCTAATGAAAACTTAGGTTTAGAGGTTGGATCCTCACTATGTCTTGCATACCAACGTCGTCTGGAAATTCACGAGGATCGCCTAATTCGAATTACCGGAAAAATAATTTCGCGGTCGATTTAAAAACATATATTCTAATTTATCTAAGATACACTTGTTTTGCATTGCGAGAAACTCGAATTTCGATCGTTCGAAATAATTTTCATTATTATTTCAATTTTTTTTACTTTTTTAAAAAATTATTTTTCTTTTTCGAAAAAATTAATTTTCTCACTTCGTTTGGAATAATTATCAGATAGATAATTTCTCGAGTTGTTAATTTAAGGAAAATTGTTCCTATCGAATATATCGTATAAAAAGAAATTCTCGCATTTTCGAGTGAATTCAGTCTTATTTTCGCGATTAGCTAAAACTTTCTCTATAACAAACATCTCGTTCAAGAGTTTTCGTTGGATATCCTATTCTTCCGAGGCAGAGTTTGCATCGAACTTGTCTTCATCTCTATACCCGAAACTTTCAACTTTAGCGTGGTGTTTAAGAGAAAAATTGCATCCCTCGACCGAAACTTGGAACGTCTCGGGCGTTTCTCGTTCTCTCGAATAGTAGAACGTAACCGGAAGCGAAGTTTCTTGATTCAAAATGGAAATGGGGACGTTTTACATTTCGTTCGATCGTAGACGAGTGCAAAACGACGGCCTCGTTTGTTTTTATCTCCGATCTTCGAATCGAAATATTCCCTTTGTGAAAACGTAATCATTTTTACGCAGTAATCGTCACTCGTTTGGAAAAATCTTTCCACTCGATGATAAAATTTATGCACGAATTTTTTTCATATCCATTCGGTGTTATCGAAAAGTACGAAGTTCGAGGAATCAAATCGAAAAAGGTAAGTTCTGGCCGGACAGATATGGAGGTGCGTGACGATCGTTAAAACTTGGAGAATGTCACTTGGTAGATATAACACGGAAAGAGAGTGTTATTTTCACGGACAATAAAATTTTACGAGAAGAATAGAACGATCCAATGAAATATGTGACGAATAAGGATGTGCGAAGATCGTTAAACAGCTGTGGAATTCCTCGATGTTTATTGTGCATATCGATGATCCTTTAAATCGATCTATCCAATCGTGTCGATTAATTTAAACGATATTTAATTAACGGCAATCTCTCGGTATCTTTATATTTTTTCCTCATAAATTGTAATGCATCGTAATTTTTTCTCTCTAAAAAAAAAAAAAAAAA
>NW_006263383.1:977475-977712 GCF_000469605.1 Apis dorsata
AGTAAGGCTAATTGCCGTTAGCAGTAGATGGCGTTTTTCTAGAAGGAAGGAACGCTCTGGTAGTTATGCGAACATTGCGCTGACACGCGGAACGACGTTGTCCAGGCGAGAAAACGTGTTCATGGGCTAGAATGCGATTTAGACGTTCAACTATACGTATCTAAGAGAGAGAGCGAGAGCGAGCGAGCGAGCGAGCGAGCGAGCGAGAGAGAGAGAGAGAGAGAGAGAGAGAGAGAG
>NW_006263383.1:977814-980486 GCF_000469605.1 Apis dorsata
CACCCATAGTTATACACCACGTCACGCCGGCTGGAGAACGACCCCCTAGCGGGTACTATCGTAACAAATGTGCCCGTTTGCATAACACGACGACGAGCAATTCGGGTAGGTTTGACGGTGCGCGATATAGACCTTTAGGCGAGTGGGCGATAGAGGGAGGTCTGGACGAGAAGAGGCAAAGGCCATGGCTCTGTGCTCGCTGCGAAGAGGGGGAAGGAAAGGAAAGGGAAAGACACGAGGGCTCGGAAGGTTGGTGCCTCCTTCTTCTCTCCTGGGGAATCGCCTGTATAATCTATGCCTTTGGATGGCCAATACCGAACGAAGAGACTATTCTGGAACGCTCCACCTTCGATGTCAGGTAGATTTACTACCGATCAGAATTAACGATGTTTACGCTCGCATAACGATCGGCTTGATTTATACCATTCGAAATTTAGTCGGCATTGTTCTAATTGTTGAAATGATCGATTGGACACTGTGCTGACGTTTGATGAATGCTGTGCCATTTGTAAGTCTTTCATGTGAATATATAGAATATATGTAATATAGAATGATAGATAGTATAGAATGATGATGGAAGAGAGATATAAGAGCAATTGTCCCTAGATGTCGTTACGATCTCGTGTCCAGAGATAATTGTTAACCGAATTGAAAATTATCGTTATAATTTTTGTGATTTTCTTTTCTGAATATAATTCTGTAATGAATTGAAGTTTAGAGAAATAGAATATTACGAATAATTGTGAATTAATGAATTAAAAATCTGATTAATGTTAGTGATAAAATTGATCACGAAAACTGTAATACTTCGATGGATCGCGAAGAAATTTCATTCGATTCGACGACACTCGAGCCAGATAGGTTACGTTTTTCACGATTCGCTCGCAAAAGTTTCGTGATGCCTTGATTGCAGGAGAGTGGAACGACGGAATATCTCGTACAATAACCTCCGAAATTTCGAAGCTCACGGTATTCCCCCTCCCTCGCACAGAAAGAGGGGAAGAAACGTACACTTGCACATACCGGCACCGATCCGGTCTAGATATCGCGTGAGTACGTCGCTGTGCTCTTTCACGGTACACCCCTGATACAGCTTATCACGACTTTTATCCCTCGATAAAAACTAAAGGCTCCATTTCCAGCTTTTGTACCGTCCCGCGGCTCCGCTGGAGGATATTACGCTCTTCTCTTTATACTTATATATATGTGAACAACCCGGTCGGTAGTCGTTGTGCACATTCTCATATCTCTATGTGTTTCGTATACATGTCGTGCACGTATACTATGTTTTTCGGCTTTGTATATATTTCTCGCGTGTCGATGTTGGCTAGTTGGAAGATCTCGATGCACCACATATGTATATATATAAACTCACACGTGAAAAAAGAACTGTATGAGGCTATTCACGTATCGTTGTCGTGCTCAGACATATTTGCTTCTATATGTTGGTGTGGAAACTGCTTTGATAGTGATGGGTTCGAGCAAAAAAAAAAAAAAAAAAATACGCAAGCTGAGGTTGGAATCTCGAGCGCTAGTTAATTGGGATATAATTAAAAGTCGTGATATCGCTTTAAAGATCGTTAAAAGTGACAATTCTTTGCTCTTTAACCTCCGAATCAGATCGAAATTCATGCCTAATTTCCGTTTATTTCTTTTTAAATCTTGATATTCTTTCGAGGCATGTTCGAAAGGATCGTTTGGTTAATTTCTCGTAAGTAAGGCGAACCTCTTTTAACGAGCTCCCATTGAAGAAATTATAACTTTGGCGCAATTCAATTACATTGTAATCCACTCGTTTACATAATGTTTTCGAAAAGAAACATAATTGTGTTCGATGATCGAATTCATTAATTTTCTTCCCTCGATTGTTTCCAATTAATCTGTTTTATCGAATAACTTATAATTTTCGAATAACAAGGCTCGTTTCATCAGTCACATTCATCACAGCGAGATAAGCGATAAAAAAGGAAATTAGGCTGTAACCAAAAAAAAAAAAAGACTTAACCTTTGAATAGAAATAGTTTGTATCTCAATATCGTTGAATATATATGCACGTTCATTCGAAATCGAAAATCAGATCAAACCCATCGCCAGTGTTGGTACCAATACATGTATGCACACGTCGTGAAGCGATGCACGTGTGTTTCTTAAATCTATGTGTACGTACACAAGGTTCGTAGCTGTGTCAGGCTGACGGTAGTCGACGAACGTGCGGCTAGAGGTCGCTGGTGGGGAAGACAAGTTAGGGGAGGGTAGAATCGTTACTAGAACTGTGAGACGAGAGCGCATGCGCGGGGGATTCCCTCTTTGTCCGCGTGGCATGTCCGAGCGAGAAGGAAAAAAGAATCGCGAGAAGCAATGAGAGCGAGAGAGAAAAAGATGGAGCGAGTAAACTGAAGAGGACAGCAACGGGAGTTGCTACGGCTCCCAAAGGAATTCTCCTATCTTGAGACTTTTATTATACGTGCGTTTGCTTGGCGAATTCTTCTTTGCCCTCAGTCAACTAGAGTCATGAAGCACGATTCGCGAGCAGATTTCGTTGGCCGTCAGATTTTGAAATTTCGGAGAGACGATTCTGATAAGTTGTTTCCAATTTTTAAAGCTGTAAAAACCTCATCTAAATTTCCATCTTTTCCTTATTCTGATTTAATTTAATCTATTTTTTTTTTTTT
>NW_006263383.1:980771-990377 GCF_000469605.1 Apis dorsata
AAATATTGAATAAAAAATCTTCTCAATTCTGTAACATTTAACATGTGATGAACTACTACATGGAAAGCTTTTTCACATCATCACAGATTCTTGATTTTGATGATCAAACAGTGCGTAAGCATGTGGGTGACTCATAAAATACAATGTTTCGATGTTTACGAAATATAAAAGGAGGAAGGTTCGGTTAGAAGTTTGGTTATTTTATTTCATGCAGTAACGAAGAGACAGATAAATAGTCTCGATAAAACCACACCCTTTATTCGTAATAGATTTATAAGGAATTTTTCCGTGTTCTGTCGTCCGGGTGCAACTGAATCCTATGGTCCACTGTCAGTACATGTAAGTAGAGGAACATTATCTATTTAGCGACTGCAAAGATGGCGTTCGCCTTGAACTCAATAACACTGTATATAACACTTATAAGCTACAATGAACTTGGTAGATTGTAAATTAACAGTTAAACATATGTATATAGATAAAGCGAGACTTGATATAGACCAGTAATAGTCTGTCCTATAATTTTCTCAAACAAATACGTGGACAAAATAAACTTGTCAGATTTGAATCTAAACTTATCGTAAATGAAAATGTATACATTGCATGATTCGAGTTATTTTAATTCATTCACGTTCACGTGACTCATGCAATTTTCTCGATGAAGCAAGTACATTCAACTTTTTCTACGTTCTTTTCAACCTGCCATTGTCCTACAATATTCATTCTCCATTCGATGAAGCGATAATCCCTCGACCAATATGTGCTTACATGATCCTTATTCATCATCGTATATGGATTCGAAGGGAGACGAACAAACAGATTTCATCATCTCCTGTCGAAGGTTAAACATCCCGAAGTTGTAAGTTTCAAAAATAATATCCGAAAGATGCTGGGAGGTTGGTATCATCTCGATATTGAGTGAATAGACGAAACGAAGGAAGATAAAGGGTGGAAGGAGGGTGCGTAACAGGAACTAATATCATAAAGCCGCAACGTGCTCTGATTAAACATTATGTGGGTCTTAACGTTTCTCACCGCGTACGACAGTAGCTGTTTCTGCTTTCACTGCCATCTATGAGCAAGTTCTTATCTTTCATTTGCTTCTTTCAATAAACGAACGACATTCTTACCGTTATTATTCATTCTATTTCTGTCTATCTAACATATTATTTATAATTTTTAACGAACGATAAAATTATAGAATTATAAATGAATTATAAGAAAAAAGATTAAGTACAAGTATATTAATTAATAAATATATAGGAAAACAAAAAAAAAAAGACAAATAATTTTTCCATAAAAAAGAAAAAATTTACGAGCTTCGGTATAATTCGACCAACATTTTAAATCATCAGTTCAAATTGTGCACAACCAGTAAGCAACATAAACTCTCTAAATCGTCGCCGTGTACCAAGCTGTTCGCTAATGAGCAATAATTCCGCGATGGTTGCTCCTCGAACTTATTCCGTGTCTCGTCTCGAGTATCTTTCGGAAGCCGTTGCGACTCTACGTCGGATGTTCTAAATTGCGCGGCCACGACTTTTATTAGCGGAAGGAGACAAGCGTGGCATTTGCATGTAATGGTGCACGAAGAGGGCTGGTCTATAGCGAGGACTCGAGCTGTACACCACGGAGGAGGAAGAGAAAGAGAGGAGAGGAGAGGAGAAGGGACGCGATCCGGGAGGAAGAATGTTGGAAAATATGAGTGGAGGGGGGAGGGGAGGGTTGGAAAGGAGCAGTCGGGATGGAAGACGGCGGCCGGTAGGGAATGTAAGGCCGTAATTAGAGTTTTAGGGGTTCTATGGGGTGGTTGTTCGCGCTGCTGGCCCGTTACGAGGGTGGAGAGGGGGATGGCGTCACACAGTCACGATGTACAAGAGGGGACGCACGCCTCCCTTACGACCCTTACGAGGGATGGAATGTTTGCCAACAGCATTCTAATACGTCATTCTTTATTGTAAAATTAAAATTTAATCCCGAGGATCGTATCGAGAGAGAGAGGGTCCCTTCCATTTAGCGAGCGCACGAGATTACGTGTATTTTAAGATTGGCGTGTTGCCGACTGGTTTATTTTTGAAAGACTCGGTCGCCAACCGCTCTTGCGCGATAGTATACCGCTCAACAACGAGAATTATGCACGCACCGTGTCACGCAATTAGCGTTGTCCACTCTTTTCGAGCTGAAAAACGATCGATTCGCAGGAAAACTGGAATGGTATTTATTGGCATTATTTTGAACGTGGCACGAATTGAGGATCTTGAGATGGAGGCAGATTTATTTGTCAAAAATTTATTAAATCAACAAATTTTAAATAGATTATTTAAAATAAAATTTGTTAGCTTAACAATTCGCACGATTTAAAATTTAATCACGATTAAAAAGTGAGTGAAAAAATGGATCTGTTTTTATTCGAAGAAAAAAATAAAAGCAAAAATAATCAATTTATTATTCGTTAATTAGAATGCGCATGAATCGCATTCGTGAACCGTTAACAAAGTATCACTTTCGAAAAATTATCGTAATCGCTTGTTTTCGTACCATTTTCAATGCAAGT
Organism: Apis dorsata; assembly: GCF_000469605.1. Lineage (NCBI taxonomy): Eukaryota > Metazoa > Arthropoda > Insecta > Hymenoptera > Apidae > Apis > Apis dorsata. The sequence continues at coordinate 983,323 of NW_006263383.1, forward strand.
TTTTCAACACAACGTTGAGGTTACTCGCGAAATTTACATAAGCCCGTATTATTATACTCTTATTATCGCACACGGCACAGTTTCATAATAATAATAGAAGTAATTGGAAATTCTTTCTCGCATGCTTTACTATCCTCTATTGTTCTCCGCGTTTATCAGTTCCCACTTTTTTTCCTCACGAAATTGAAACCAACATTCTGCCGAGAAAGGAAGGCGAACACGTATCATCTTTCTCTCTCGTTGTCACGCGAACAGCGATATTTTTCACCGTTAAAACAAAGAAAGCTATATCGCCTGTCAATGAACACAAAAAATCGAGTGTTTTTCTTTTCGAGGCGCAAAATGGCACGTAGCTCGCACCGACAGACGAGCCTTACACATATAAATTTCACTCCCAAGGTGACTTTACAATTTCGTGGGAGATTAGAGCTCCTATTGCCGGAGAAGGAATAGCTGCACAGTCGGCCGCCATGTAGATACGATTCCACACACCGTGAAAGGTACCGCCATGTCGCGCATCCATGTAGAGGGAGCTGTTCTCTCCGGTTTCGCCTGTGTGTGCAGTATAGTATACTGGTTGACTGGACTGGTATGCGTGAGGCAGATACACGCCAGATAATGGGAGGCACCCTTATAGATGACGTTTGGGATCCACCGGGAACAATGGAGCGAACTTCCCCCCCTCTCACCATCCATCCTTGTCGGAATCCTTTATTACCACCCGGTATATATATGAACCGTACACCCTCGTATATATATCCACTCTCCACACTCTTGCACGACATTGTGTGTGTTGCGTAGACACGCACACGCAGAGTGGAACGAGCTGTCCAACCAATTGGGATTTAAGCCTATTGCTAGTCGTGATGGAAGCTATGCCATACCTACGCACACTCGTGCGTGACGAAAAAGTATGCGAGCCACCTGTATGTACTATATATATGTATATATATATATATGTACGTTCTCTCGCGAGATCAGTTCGCCATTTACCTTTTCCTGCTTTTTTTCCCTTCTTCCTCTCTTATTTTTCTGCCCGACAGATTAAAGGCACCCACGTTGCGACCGTTCTACGTGTTTCTCTCGCTTTTTGCTCTGGTTCCCCTCGTGATCGTAAGTCAAGTGTGGTAGATGTTATCGTCCAAAAATTTTTTATAACTTTTTCAGCCAAGTTGAATTTTGTGATTATTTTATTACTGCTATTTTTTAATTATGGATTTCTAATAAGATAAATAAATAGTTAACTTTTAGATTATTTCAATAATAATTTCATTTAGATTTTAAGGTTAGGAAACTCAACTTTAAATTTTTAAATTCTTTAAATAAATTTGTGATTCCAAACTTTTGGCAGATAGTATATGTATAAAAGTATGGGCAAAATCGATAATTTTTAAAAGTGAACGTCGTCGAATGTCCCGACTGTTTTATACTTTTTAGGTTAATGGCGGATAGATGATCCTTAGCATCTACTTTAGCTCGAGAGATTGCATTCGCGTTCCGTCTTTTGTCTTCTGTGTTCGCCACCATAAATAGCTGGCACTGGAGACTCTTGTGGATGACAAATCTTCCGGCATCGATGGCGAAAATATCGGTGCGACAGGAAATTCGAAAGAAGTATATTTTATCGCCACCCACGCGATTCTCAGATTTGAATTGTCATTGGTCTGTGCATTATTACTTATATCCATTGCGACATTAAATTCGCAATTGTCTAAGAACCGGATCACAGGCGTCCAGTTTCACGAACAGATAAAGCGATTACGCGATTGTAATAATGATGATCTTTATTCCTCTACGTCTCTTTGCTCTTTCAGATATCTAAATCGAGATGTCGAGAATAATTTTATTCCAACTTTCTAAAAAACATGGTCAAATTATCGTAAAGTTTTCAGTTGACAAATAGAGCGATGAATTTTGATAATTTTATCTAACTGTAATGCCTTACACAAAAAGCTAATGATTATATTTAATAAATAGTAGAAAAAAGAGACATTCAAAGAAGATATTTATGAGCGCTGATAATAAGCTTATAAGGAAACTATATAACTCTTTTTATGTGACTGGTTTATTTGTCTCTTTCTAAACGCATAGTATTGTGTCCAATATATATATACGTACAATTGAAATAAGGATGTATAACGAAGTAAAACCTAACCTCAAAAAATCGAAGATGAAGTTCTCTCTTGGTTGGCCAAAAAAAAAAAAACGCTTATCGAGGACCGCGACGATTTTAACTTTTAATCACGTCCTCGTCCGTGTCCGCCGTCTAAAAAAAGCCACTGTATGACCATCGTCGACTAATGTATTCGGATACGTGACATCATATAGCAGATATGCCTGCTATCCGGCTTCGTTCGAGGAATTCCATAGACAATACCGAAGCGAGGAGCAAGAAAAGGAAGTACGCAAGTAGATTGGAGGAGGACAGAGGGAGTGGGAGAGATTGGCCGAACGAAAAAGCACAGGCAAGCGTCTAGTTTGACAACAAGTCGCAAATCGTACGCGATGGCGGAGGGGGCGCTGGTGGCGTCCCTTTTTGTTCCGACGCGCGGCTGGGTCCAGCGTCGGTGTGTCCGATCCATTCATAAATATCTCAAAACGGCTTAATTTCGCGGCACTGCGGGCGAATAAAATCTCGAGCCGGTGAAAAATGTAGACAGGCCGAGCGAAGGGGGAACAGGAGAGAAGATACGGCCCAGCCACGACCCACGAATCGCTTGATCGCCGTCTCGGGTCACTGCAACCTTCTCTTTGCTAGAGAACGAGTCAGAAGGGGGTTTCGTTCCCGCTGTCGTTCCCTCGAACGAGAGGTAGAAAAAGACGGAGAGTGAGGAAAAATGGTCGCGATAACTCCTCCATTCATTCCCTCTTTCTCTCATCTTCATGGCAATTCCAAGCTCTGTCGAACTAGTATGATTTATACGGCTAATCCTCGTACTTTTTATGGCCGATTCAGCTAAACTGAATAGTAATCTCGCGTTGACTTCTCGTTTTCGTTTCAAATCGATTAAAAGTTCTGAAATTTTCTACCTTTACATATTAAAATAATGAATTTCACATTTTTACCGAAAAAAATAAAAACGTTATTTAAAACAATTTAAAAGAGAAATTTTGCATATAAATAATAATTGATATATAAAATGATGATAGATAAACTAGATAATATGTAAAATTTTCTGTCAGGTTTGTAAGATGAAAATGTTTAATAAATTGTTTTTTATGTTTGTTTTAATTTCTAATATCATAAATTTTCGTGCATTCATTTTGTATTCGTAGAATTGGGAAGGAATCCCAGGTGTGACAGGCAGATTGTGGAAAACATAGGCTTCAGGTTTCCTGTATCAGAGAAGGAAAGATGCTCTAAGTTATGCACGAGTGAAAGAAAGAGAGAGAAATTCCATAAGATTCATTTATGGTAATTTTACACGGTTGGCTGATCGTGATTATTATAATCGGTACACGAAAGAATGGACGATTAAATCGCGTTTAATTTAAGTATAACGTTCTATCGTGTGTAACAACGACAGTTGTATCTAATTTTTTTCCACTCCATATCTCTCGTAGTGACGTATCGACGTATATCTGCCTCCCTATCCCTTCCCTTCTCACCGATAAAAAATAATAAAATTGCAATAATTTAACCATGCAAATAAGAATCAAGCTTAACATTCCAGTAAATATGAATCAACCGTGTACAAGGAACTGCATCACGATTAAAACTCGTTGGTTTCCTCCGTATCTTTGCTTGCTATCCGGTTACCCGACCACGCTTTTACCTCTTTTAACGAGTCTCGAAGAATTCCGAAGAAATTTTAACGAATTCCACCGATCTCGTTAAGAGACCGACTCGATCAGGTCTTTGCGCCGTCACTTACGAGTTGGTTTATGACTCATCCGCGAATTTATTCTGCGAACGTCAGGCCAGAGTCGCTTTTAGCGGTAGAGAAGGACGCGGGATGGAGAGGGGGGGAGGGGGGAGGCGAGAAATACGGGAACGCGCGAATATATGGGTTAGGTTAGGTGTTGCGCCGCACGAGACGCGTTTACCGCCGTGAACACGGCCGGTCGGTGTTTTCGGTGAAATAATAACTCAGGACCGCATAAATAATGCCGAATAAAAGCGACAAGGTAAGTGAAACGTACGACGAATAAAACTCGGGACGCGAATTTACCGGCCGATCGAAGCTATTCCGGCTGTCAGTGGCTGTATATCGTTTCCATTTCAAATTGCAACGGCTCTTTCTACTCTTAACGCCCCCTATCTACTCAGTTGCTCCTTTCATCGCGCGTTGCAACGAAAACGTCGTTCTATTTCCAGTCTTATGTCCGAGAGAAGAGGATGTAAAGCGCGCACAATGAATTCGACATTATTTATTAATCGATTTAATGTTGCTCCACGTGTGGCCTTAACATATAAACTCGTCAGACTAGATGCAGACAGCCAATCGAGTTGACATTATGGTTGCGATTGAGAGAATGGCGGACATGATGGTAGAAATTTCTGTATACTGGATTTGTAATCGAATTTTAGAAGTAAGAACCAGATTTGTTAAAATTTTATATTTTTTACGTTTTACGTTTCTAAATAAATGTATAAATAACAAATATGGTATTTCTTAATCTTCTTAAATAACGATAATGAACTGTCATTTTGTTGAAATATTACTGTGCTTATTTTTGCGATATCACCTCAATTACATTTAAAATATCTAGATACTTATCGTGAATCGATATTTCCAATCGTTAATGGCGTTCGTGATGTAGACAGAGGGGAAAAAAGACAACGCGGAACGAGTGAAATTTATGCAATGAAACAAAAAGTTTCATAGTTGCATTCAACGAACGGTGAAAAAGCGCACTGTTGACTGATAATCGCGAAGCATCGTGGTCCGATAACGCTGTCGAGCGAATGGAGCGACTCAAAATGGCTGTTGTACACAGCAGCGCCGTCATTGTTTTCGACCACGTTCCTTCCTTTAGGAGAATCGAAACCATACTGAGAGAGTACGAGGCGCGCGCTTGATATTTAATCGTCTTTCGAGATTTACGATAATCTGGTTTTGTATTGGCGTTGTTATTATATGGTTTTTGCTTATCGTATTTCGTTCCACTGTAAACGATCAATGACAGTTCCATTCGATATCGATCGTAATTGTGTTAATTTGTTTCATTTCTTTAGTCAATATTCATATTATATTTTTTTGAAATTATGAAATAATTATGAATAATTATGAAATATTATGAATAATTATGAAAGAAAATTTCATAAATTATTATTTTAACTAAGAATTAAATTTTTAAAAATTTTCTTTGATAAATGATAAATAATCATAAAAATTATTCGTTATTTATTTCTTAATCTTAATGATTTAATCACTGTCACATTCCTCTTATCTTACTTATTTAAGACGTTCTCAATGGTAATTATTAATTTCTTCGTTTCAATTGCAATAATGATACGCGAGATACGAGTTAATAACGTTCAAGCAAGGCAGAAAAACGGAGAAACACTGCGGATGATTTTTTTTCACTCGACGTAGACTTTCTCTTTGTGATTGCGAATTCTCGCCGTACGGCGGTAATTTGTGGCGATTTCCATGCGTTTTTCGCGAAGTTGAGCAATTTTCCCGATCGTTGCACCAAAGCAATGACAAAAACCCGCGAGACTTTCGTAATACGGCTTTTCTATAATTGCAGCGCGGCCGAATAAAAAATATGAAGAATTGACAAGTATTACAAGGATAAATGTGTATGGAAGGAATCGTTTTCCATGATTTCGATATTGGACCCAATACGTGACTCTGGATGGTCGTTGATGGTCAACCTGATACTGACGTTAATCGTCCTCGAAGCGATTTATTGCATCTCTTGGTTATCGTATAGGGTGAGAAGAGTGTGGAAAGAAATCTAAGAACGTTGGATAGGATGACACGTTAACGCAGGATGACTAGGGGGAGAGATACACGTCTGAAGTTATCTTGATATCCCTAGCGCGTGTCTATTGAACCGTGAAATATCTTAAATGTACGTCTTAGATATATACAATTTTTACTTTTAAATAATTTTTTTATTTTTAATTGCGATAAGTAACTGGATATATCGTTAGTAATCATAATTTGTCCTCCATCTATAATAATTAAATTCTCAAATTATTCTATTTTTCTAATATTTTATATTTAAAAAATACATGAAAAGTAAAAGATCCCAGAATCTTTGAAAACGAAATAAAAAACAAGATAAGATAAGATAACGAAAACGAGGAAAAGGAAGAAGCCAAGTTTCTTCGGTTAAAGAAACGTAAGAAGCTTCGAAATTACCGACTCTATTAGTGAATCTATTCGAAACGGTTATAAACTCGGTTACACGTTCCAAGTTTCGTGTACTGTCTCGAGAACTCGTCCCATTTTAACCGGCGTGTATTAACTTTCCTGTCTGGGAGTATACAAGAGATAAGTTTTTCTTCACAGAGAACGGATCGGGCACAATCGAAGCGTTTAAAGTTCGATTCCATGGATTTCGTATAAGTTGGCGAACTTAGAGGACAGCACTATGCCGGGTAACATTGATAGAATCTCGATGGGGGGAACGCGAGAGGGGTTGGTGGAGGTGGTAGGGAAGGGATGACGCAGCCGGGCAAACTTCCGCAATATCCTCGTCTACTCGACGAATGGTAAAGCCGCATGCGGCGACCTAAAGCAGGTATTAAACTTAATATATGGCCGCAATTAGGCGCAGGCCGTCGCCCTTTTCGTTCGCGCAGTCCGCGTGTAGTACGACGCCACACATCGCTGCCATTTTGCCAAAATGGACCCTGTCGGCTCTTTTGTCCCTGAATCATTCGTGCGGTCTATCGTTAATGAGATACAAGCGGAAATAGCATAGATCTGATTAAATCTATCGATTTTATCTTGTTTAATTTGTTGAAAAGCTATTAAGATAAGTGTAAGATTAATTAAAAGGATGGATTATTTAATACGAGCATTTTAATTAATTTTGTTAATGAATTTATCATTCGTATGATTTTTTTTTTTTTTTTATGTTTTCATTTATCTTAT